>NW_010128498.1:0-56773 GCF_000699245.1 Pterocles gutturalis | reverse complement strand
CTTACAGCAGCCTTCCAGTACTTGAAGGGCACCTCCAGGAGAGATGAGGAGGGACTCTTTGTGAAGGACTGTAGTGATAGGATGGGGAGTAACGGTTTAAAGCTGAAAGAGGGCAGATTTAGATTAGACGTTAGGAAGAATTCTTTTTCCTGTGAGGGTGGTGAGGCAGTGGCCCAGGTTGCCCAGAGAAGCTGTGGGTGCCCCATCCCTGGAGGGGTTCAAGGCCAGGCTGGGTGAGGCCTTGAGCAACCTGGGCTAGTGGAGGGTGTCCCTGCCCATGGCAGGGGGATTGGAACTGGATGATCTTTAAGGTCCTTTCCAACCCAAACCATTTTACGATTCTGTGATTCTATGATTCTAAGAATAAGAAGTTACTTATAGCTACCGAAAGGGAATTTAAAATTCATTTTGGTCCTTCAGTCTTAGAAATTCCTCATAAACAGCATTTTGGAAGAGTCTGCTTGTCTTATAGCCATTCCTTTATGAAGAATTTGATTCCAGTTTTTAAGTTATCCCATCTATTGGTAGGAGTCACCTGGAATCCGTGCTCTGCAGCACTCATCTGTTATTTTAATGGTCTACTTTTCAATTGCAAACCTGAAACTTGAAAAGAGCTGAAGTTTCTGGTAATAGTCTTAGTTTTCCCAAAAAGTTTGTTATGATAGACAGAACTTTTTGATGGCGTTAACAATACTTCACTGAGTCAGACAGTGAAATTTACATTTTCACTTATAGAAAAATTTGCTGAAGAACCATAGTTTAAAGAGGGAGGAAACTTGCTGTACTGAACTTGTAAGTAGATAAGATACAGTATGCCAATGAAATTATGCTCCAGAATTGGCCAAATTGAGCACTGAAGCTGATATATTAAAAAATCACAATATTAATACATTGGGGTGCTACATTAATATACTTCACAATCTAAGAAAAATAGTCTGCCAGGGGATATTAGTTCTCTGAATGGTGTTTTTAAAGTGGCTATTTGTAAAGATAACAAAATATGGCAGAATTACATAGCTTATTTGACAGGACTGTGTTTTGTAATATCGCTCTTCAAGGCAATTCTGTTTTGTTAATTCTGAACCAATGTCAGAGCAAGAAAGTCTGAGCTGTGCTGCTGACTCCACAGATGTCCTTGACAGGAAACAGTCTCATTTTACTTCTCATGAATATCTCTTTGTAAGTGGCCACCTTTCCTCCATTGTAAAAGGAAGACTGCCAGCTTTATTCCATGAATATACTCCTCTTGATCTCTACATACATAATTATTGGCTATTCAGAGACGTTAGAAAGAAAAACAGGACAATTGCTGCAGAATGGCAAAATGATTTAATGAGAAATGGCAGATCAATAAAACCAGGCTTAACCCGTAGTTGGGTACCTTTGATATTGCTGTTATCCAGCCAAAACGCTGTTCAATAAGCCTCCTGCCTGAGCAGTAACTTATGGGGCTGTGTACTAAGAAAAGCAGTAAAAGCTGTTTGAAAATCTTATTTAGGCACTGAATCTTTTAAAGCTGCCTTTCTGGGCAGCGAGGTAATACTGTCCTGTCAAGTTGCATTATTCCTTTGCTTTAAAAATAAAGTAGGAAGTCAGAAGTAATCCCAAGACTGCAGATGACTTTTTCAACTGGCACCTGCACTAAATTCTTTCCAAGTCTCTTACCAGATGTACAAAGGTAAGCAGCGTCTCAGGAGAGAACATTTGTAAGAGTTTGTTTATGAAGTTATAAAAGTATTCTCCAGGAAAAAAAAAAAAAAAAAAGAAAAAGAAAAAAAGAAAAAAAGAGAAGAGTTTGTTTTGTGGAATATGTTTTTCAGTTCTTTTAAGATGCATTTTTCCCATCTTTTTTAGAAGCCGGTGGGTTCAGTATTACCATTGGATGTACTGCAGATGTCTGCACAGCAGCTCCATATACTGAGTGCCAGGGAAATTAAGACTAGGTTCTGCTATATTTGTTTGTGAAGGGGATAACATCTGACACCATTTAAAATTATTTCCCACTTCTATTTGGCAGGGTGTTTACCATCATATTTCCTTTTTTGATCACAAAGGAACCCTTTCCACTGGAGGGCCGCACCCCCAGCTGAGCTAACCACTCGATGGTAAATATTGGCAAGTGCTGACATTTGAAGTGCCACTGCTGAAGCAGTTGTTTCACTAATATAGGTGAAACCCAACACCTTGTACTTGGTGCTATAGCTCAGGAACCTTTCAATTATCTCAATCCCTGTGCGCCAGGGCTGCTTTAGAAGCGGTTCGCTCTGGCTCCATCTCACCGCCGCACCTGCTGTAACTGGCCTTGAGCGCACTCTGCAGCCCACCCCTGCTCTCCAGCGTCCCTGAGGCATTTCTCCTTTACTTGGCTCAGCAGAAGGCTTCTCCCCTTCTTCACTCCTCAGCCATTTCAGCAGTCCCCACTAGCTCCCCATTCCTCAAGTTATTCTCCTCCTCTTGAGGATCTTCTCCCAAAGCAGAAGATACTGAGAGAAGAGTGATGCTGTGTGGGTGACCTTGCTTAAGATCTCTGCCCTCTGGGCTTTTCCCTCTGAAAACTGAACCTCTCATGCTCTTGTGAAGGTTAAGTAATATTTGTAGGTACTTTGTCCTTAGCTAGCACAATGCGTTAGTATTAGTGAGCAATCCTGCCCCGATGAGGCACAGAGTAAACGTCTGTTAGCTCTTTTCCAGGTGTGAAATGTTACGTCTCTCTTTTATCTAGTGAATGGAGCAGAAGTGCCCTCTTAAAACTCTTGTTTCACCTAGGAGAAAACCCAAATGTCTCAGCTAGCTACCAGCGCAGACGCCAGGAAGGGTCTCCAAACAAAGAATCTGTAATTAAAAGTCTCTTCATCCTTCCCCTCGCAGCGAGTGGGTAAGGGAAGTGGAGCAAGTGCTTCTCAAGCCCAGCCCCAGGTCATGTAATGGCACAGTGGACTCAGCATCCGTGAAACCCCTGCCTGGAGCAAGAAGTGCTGGGTGCGAAACACGCTGGGGACTGAGCTGGGGTCTGGCTGGGACATACCCCACAGCACCAGTAGCTGCCCCAAGGAGACCTGCCAAATTGCATGTCCCTTGTAATCCTTCCACTACCTCCCCAACAGAGAAACCACACGTTCCTCATGTTAGACCCAGCTCACAGCAGCTTCATTTACCTGCTGCATGTTTCTGCAGGTACCTGACTCCAAATCCCTGCCCAGAGGCCATCTGATCCCGCAGGACCCTGACACCTGCAAACACAACACTGCCATTTACCCGTTTCCCAAGCACCTCTGCAGGTGGCACTAGGATGACTTCAGCTTTGTGTAACATTGGCTTGGCGGTGGCAAAGGGGTGAGCAGCCCCTCGCTAGCTCCCTTCTTTATGGTTGGCTCCGGCATCCAAATCCATGGGTGGCTGAAGGACTGTGAATCTTTATTGGGGTTTGTTACAGCACTGCAGCCTGCTGCAAGGGAATTACACTCCCAAAAGGAGCATGAGTTCAGGCTTACCTTTTCCTTCCATGTTTCCCACTTATTAGCTTTGGCACTCTACTCCCAGTAGGCTGGCCTCTCTCCATCCCATTTTGAGCAGCCTTGTTCTTCCTCTGAGTTTCATAGAAACCCTGGACACCTGGAGTGGTGGAAAACCTGAGTGACACTCTGCTGCCATAAGACATAGTTGTGATTGAGCTGAAATGTTTTCTGGCTCTGTGCTGGCATTTACACAGCTAGCCTGTATCACACCCCCATCCACAGCCCATTTGGGTAACCCACCCCTGGAGCCATACAACTCCTGGGGCGTGAGCAGGATTAGAAGACCTTGTGCTGTGGTACCCCAGCTCACTGCTGGGCAGCTTTCCTTAGCCTGGTAGTATCTCACAGGCAGCAGTAGGAAAATGCAGACGTATGTTAGTGGCTGGCTGGCTACCATAGCCACCGAGCATCAAAGGGTTTTTACCCGGGAAGGCAGCGCTGGTGGTGGCAGTTGTGTTTGATCAAATGCTTGGAGAAAGCTGGCACTAGTGTTGGACAGGAGCCCAGAGAGAATCTTTTTAATGAGTTATAACTTGCAGTATTTCTGATCTGTGGATGAAAGAACATCCTTTACGGGGAGTAATTTTTACCAATTTTTTTTTCCAAGAGGGGTGTTTGTTACACTAGAGTCTGTCAAAAAATCTGGGACCTTCCAACCCGTGCAGCTTTGCAGCCTTATTGTCAAGGGGAGATTTGCTGAAGTGCCTCCTCATGAACCGAGGCACAGCAGCCTACGGTTCTCCCAAGAATTACATTCAATCATCTTTGCCCTTCTTTCAGATTTAAACTTGGCTGTTGGCCTGGAGTACTTCTCCTTTCTTTGCCCTCTCACATTTTTTAAATCCTCAGTCCAAACACGTCTAAGCAAACCTTATGCTTATGAAGGAAAAGCAGCTGGCTCCAAATCAACTTTGAGGTCATCGTGTGGCCAGCTGTATCCAGAGCTGTGTCAGACACGGCGTAAGGGCTTTGCACGATCCCTTTTGCTTCATGAACTCTATCATGTGGCCTTGGGGCTTGCCAAAGCTGATGTGTTGTCACACATCTGTGGCACTGCTGGAGACCATCAGTTCAGAGGTTTGAAAGGAGCACGGGGTCACAGCCCAGTCTTGGCTGCAGGCTTGTAGCAGGGATGTTCCCAAGGGACCTGAGCCCATGGCCAGGGCGAGCCATCCCGTTCTTGCCCTGGACCTCTCTCTGCCCTTGAGTGCATGGGAAGCCTCTCAAAGCACCAGAAGTGCAGCCATGCTGGCACACGCCTGTATGCTTGCTGACTGGATGAACTCACATCATTACATTCTCTCCTCTAATTTTCAAGCTTCTCAGATATCTGCTGAAGATGGTATTGTGCTTGCTGTTCTTTCTTTGCTGCTCTTTCCCAGTAAGATCTGCAAAAAACCCTTTTTGTGTACTTTTTTTTGCCAACTGTTACACAGTGTCAATCATCCTTAATACACATCTGTCTTTCTTTTATTCCTCCACCTTCATCTCTGCTCCCAGGAGAGCTGTATGTCTTCAACAGACACCCAGCAGAGCTGCGTACAACAAAGGAGCTGTACACAGCATATAGACCACCAGAGAAAATAAGAGAATAGATTTACTTTTGCCTCTACCTTTAAAAAACATTTGCCTAGAATAAATGAGTGTTCATTTAGCTGCATTGCCAAGAAGATGGAAAACATCTGCAATGCATCCAGTCTTTCCCTGCTTTACCAAGGGGGAACATTCCTTTCTGATTCTAGGTGATAACGATCTTAGCCCTTGAGCAGGTTTCTCCTGAGTCATTTACTAGTTTCTGTTGTTTGCACACAAGTAGTGAAACGCACTTGACTCAAAGGACACACAGCAGTTTTCTTCAAAATAAACTTTTCCTTCTGTCCATTCCTCTACAGCACCTTTTCCTAGGATTTTCCCTTCTTCCTGCAGTCAGACATCTGCACTGCACTTTTTCAGCTCTTAGTTTCAATGACTCACATTCTAGCATAGTACAGGGACTTTTTTAACAGTCCTCTACAGCACCTTTTCCTAGGATTTTCCCTTCTTCCTGCAGTCAGACATCTGCACTGCACTTTTTTCAGCTCTTAGTTTCAATGACCCACATTCTAGCATAGTACAGCATAAACATAAACAGCAAACAATTATTTTTTATCCTACACGTACACACACAAGAAAATATATTGAAAGGAATGATTGTCCCAATATATCCACAGACTGTGTGGGCAAGCAGCCAGTAGGAAACCAACCAACCAACCAAAACCAGAGTAAGTTCTTGGTCTATAATATACTTTCATTTGTAAATGTTAAAGTCATTGACTACATTTCAACTATTCTGTCTGATAGAATAGTATCAGGCAAGAGTCTTTCTCTGAGTTACAGCAGAGTTTGATCCTGTTCACTGACTATGAAATCTGAGAAATAATGCTTTGCCTACTTCATGGTGCTGTAGGCAAAAGGTTTTGGCCACTGAATAAAAACATTCCTTGTGTGTAAATGAGTTCATATTTGAGTTTGCACGCAGAAACCTGAACCTGATGGAGCTCTTCACATGCAAAACAGTTAACAGTCTTTCATGGGCTGGAATAAATCCACATGTACACAAAGACTCAGCTAGCTCCCATTTGAAAAAAAAAAAAAAAAGGAGAGCTGTAGGAATCCTGCTTTTAAGGGTAATTTTATTCTCATTTGTTAAAAGTGAGTGAGACTGGAAGAGGGCATGTTCATCTGGAAATCATCTTGCTGGCCATCCCTCCTATAAATACAAAAAGCAGTCTGATTTACATGATATTTCATTCCCTGTTGAG
This sequence comes from Pterocles gutturalis, assembly GCF_000699245.1. Taxonomy (NCBI): domain Eukaryota; kingdom Metazoa; phylum Chordata; class Aves; order Pterocliformes; family Pteroclidae; genus Pterocles; species Pterocles gutturalis. Next base: position 50,457 of record NW_010128498.1, on the reverse strand, counting down.
CAGCAAGATGTATTATTTGGACTTTGTGGCAGGAGCCTGATGGACACCTAATATAGCACTGACCTCAGCTCATCTGTTTTCCACCTCCACTCCCTTTTCAGCGAGGCATGCCCTGTGTTAAGCTGTGCTACCTGCACAGTGCCTTACTGGGGGCTCTTTCCTCTATGTTACCATGTCATGTAATCCAGAGCTGGATGTGCACAAGTAAATTCATTGCAATCACAGATGGATGACGATACAAAGATTTTATGCTATATACAAAGAGGGTTTTTTTCTAAATCAGCCGAGACATTTCTGGTAATGAATGGTAGTACTGATATACTGACCTCCCATTTCCAGGCTTACAGTTTATGGCACATTGATTTTCTAAGGGAATGGTTAAATGCCATCAGGCAGCTGCTCGTGCTCTCACAGAAGAAGTGGCCACTCTTCTTACTTTCCTGCTGTCATGGGAGTGGAAATGTCTTTTATTCTGTCTGGATTTATGTTCCCTCCCCTCACACTGATCTCTCTAAAAGTCCCTGGCTTTAACATCCGTATAATGATGTCAACAGGGAATCCACAAAGTCCAAAAAGAGCCTCTAGTCTCCATGGGGAAAGCAGGATTAATTTTAGGACATATTTGTCTCTGGTTTATGGAAAAACAGATTTGACTGATAACATCTTTTCCTTGGTCACAGAAACCAAAGTACACGCTGAAGGGAAGGGGCAGAGATAAGCGAAACAATTTTTGATTTCACTGGTAAGGTATTCAGCTGGGTGAACTGAGAGCAGGAACTCGCATCCGGGGAGAGATCAGCATCATCCATCCTTTAGTGTCATCCTGAACTACAGAATGACCTTTTTTTCCCAGCTGAGACCAAAGGAAGAAAACAGCTGGGTTTCCTCCCTCTTGCAGTCCTGGGCTGTGGGTCCCTCCTGGTGTGTGGCGGCTTTGGGTCCTCACCTCTCCTGCCATGGGATGCTCTGCCGGGGCTGAGCGGAGACCGCTTGGCGCCAGCCTGTCAGGTGCTCAGGGACAGCATGCAGCGACACATTAGTTATGACTTAATGACATTAGTTATGATTTAATGGGTCCAGAGTCACCCTCTGTGCACTCTTCACCGCTCCCTGCGACTGCAGCTGGAGCAGTGCGTGGGAAGCAGCAGGGTAGACCCAGTGACCGCACTCTCACCTGAAATCCCCTGATCACTTTTTCCAGTGCGTGAACATTGTTTATAAACCTATAAATTGTTAATTTAGCAGTCATGGGGGAAACAGCATGAGACAGCCAGCATGTTCCCTGAATTACCTTTTTTTTTTTTTTTTTTTTTTAGCTTTTCAGACTGATTCAGACATAAGTTTCTTTCTTGATTGAAAGTTAGGCTTATTTAATGAAGACTGGGTTAATTAGGGCTTCAGGACACCCAGCATCACCATCACTGAATCCCTAAACTACTGATAGGAAATCAACTGAAATCAACTGAAAATATGAACATTTCACTATGGAAATGCAGACAGTACACTGTACAGTGTAATTAATAACATGTTCTCTGAGGTTGAAGGCTCTAAAAGTATCTGTCAAAATAAAAGAGTGTTGTGCAATACGTATAAGCACATCTGGGAAATTATTTAGTACTGAACACATAGCATAGGAGGGTGCAGAAAGGAAAACCAGCTGCCTCCAAGAAAAAATTCTTCAAATACATTTTTAAATTTATTTTACTGAGATACTGCCACTGTTATCACAAGACAGAAAATCATTCACATTTTCCTTGTCTTTTTAAATTAAGAACTTCATACTAATATGCTTTATATTTAAAAATAAAGTCACACCTGGCTTCAAACTTTCAGTTAAAAATGCTCAAGCTGCCAAGTTAGCTAAGGCTGTCAAGCTTTGCCAGGTCAACACAGGCTTCTCAAATCTGCCTCACTCTTCTAACAAAAGGGAAGCAGTTAGGGAGCTTGTAAGCAGAAACTTTTTTGGGGGAAAATAATTTTCTTATATTAGGATTCCTCAGGTTGCTAGGGAGATTTTTTTAAGTATTTTACCACTGGGAATGGCTGAAAGGTAACTTTTCTAAGGGCTTTCGCTACACAAAAATCGAAGACAGTTAATCATTTGCAAGGTCTTAAAACAAAATGGGATGATGGCATGTAAGCATTAGGCAAACATCTCTTTTAAAATTGCTTTGGAAGAAAAACTAAACTTCTTTATCTTTTCTTTGTGCAGCACCTCAGCTTTGATCCTGGGCAGAGTTGCATTTTTATCAGAGGGGGGAGGGGTTATGAATGATTACTTGGAATTTTCCAGAAGTAAAGTTGTATCAGATTGATTAGAGATTCCACAGCTCCTGGTACAATAATTTCTGCTATCATCGTACATACTGAACTTCCCGGCCAAAATCCTACAGAAGTCAGGTTGTGATCAAAATCAGCTGTTGAAATCTGTGCCAGCTTTTTTATCATTTCAGAATTACTTTGTTCCTCAGCTGGAAGGATGAGTTCTTTCTGTTTTGCTTTTTGTTTCCAAAAAGCATCCAGGAGAGAAGCAAGGTGTTTCCTGCGATGTCTCTTACCCCTGCAGAACTCATCTTGCTGTTTCTGCTTTACAAATGAGCAAAATCTAGTAGCTCTTCCTCTGCAGCCCACGAGAAAACTCCTGGCAGATAGTGGAGATCTTTGTACCCTTTATGGCAGCTACGCCACACCATGGTCAGCCCCTGAGGTTGTTAGAAAAATGATCATGTCTCCTTGTTCTTTCCATGATTTCCGTCCTCTGCTTTGTTTTCCATTCCACTTTACATTTTTGCCCATTACCACAAGAAACCCCACTGACTGAAAAATTGTGTCAACAGGGTGTAGACTATTGCAATCTCTGTTAACAAGCCAGGACATATATATGAGAAATGTGTTTATGTTCACAGGTGGTGTAGATTGTAAAAAAACCTTAATGTTCAACTTTCTTATTGGCTAATCTAATGCAAGAGCTATTTTTACATAAAGGAATTGAAAGCCAAGTTCTGTTTTTCATTGTTATTGGCAAAAAAAAAAAAACAAAAAACCAAACCTTTGCAATGTAATCGAAGTCTGTGGCATAGCTTCAGTTTTATACACTGATGAAACAGAGCACAACTTATTGCAATCATTCAAGCCCTACTAATAAATATTTCTCCAGCAATTTCTTTAAACTTTGTCTAAATGTCTAGACCATATTTACCCCATTGAAGTTAGTTGCAGTCTCCAGCAGGGACAGAGCTTCCATTTGGGTCTCCCTGAGATCCTAATTCCTTCCTTCCTCTCTAGTGTCCTCCCACACCTTTCTCCATCTGGTGATGGAAAATCTCTGACTTTTTCTCTCTTCTGTGACGACGTTTTTCCTTATATATAGTCATAGCAGATTATCAAGTGGTATAGAGTGATGACTAGAAGTTCCTCACCCTGCAAGACTTTTTTTCTTCTGAGAAGAAATCACTTTTCTTCATCACAGTATCCAAGGATATAGAGTGCATCCTTTGAACCTTTTCTGGGAAAGTGCCTTAGGCACCAACAGTAAAGAGACGGGTAAGCAGCAAAAATCACAGCATCAATTCCAAACCTTTGGTAAGAAATGATTCATTCCCGTCAAAAGCTCACTTGTTACCACCTGTCTATCTGATGTGGCTTTTCTGCTTTGTTATGTGTGATATAAAGTCTTGAATCAATATAAAGACTCAACTGCTGAGCCACTTTCAAAGTGTTTTTTCCGTTCATGTCTCTTGACACAATACTGGCACACAGCAATGGAAAGAGCACACCATCTATCCTGCACGACACAAATTGCACTTTTCCTGTCACAGCAGCTCCTGCATGGCATATATTACACATCTGCTTATTTACACTCAGCCCTGAGTTTGTATGCAAGCCCAGAGCTGCCACTTGCTCGCACCGTCTCCATTCTGGCATGTATTTCAGCATACCCTCATAGGCTCCTCACAGCCTCAAGCTGGCTCTGCCTCAGCCCCCAGCAAGCCTCACAATCTCCTCTGTGCCTCGACACCCCAGACCACTAAGCTCCCCCTGGCATCCCCCTGCCAACTTCCATCAGTATCAGGCTGTGAAGCTGATCTCCCATTTATAGTGCTGCATCAGGGATTTTGAAGATCTTCTGCCTGCAGCCCCAAGGTGAGAGAAGGATTACCCAACAACCGGCATGATTTTCCAAAAGAAAAGAAAATAATGCAGGTGTCAGACAGCAAAGCTGAAATCTGTCTGGGGATCACCTTTAACAAGGCAGCTGAATAGCGAAGGAAAAAAAAAAAGCCAACATAAAGCAGCTCAGGAACCTATATCCATCTTGATGGCAGCAAGTCATTTTTATGAGAGCTGTTGTGAGGTCTTTGGTGTCCACGACACTGAGGAACCGCTGGTGGTCACAGTCCCCTGCCTTCTCCCAGTCTCTGGAGAGAACCCCCAGCACAAAGCACTGCTGCCTCAGAGTCTAGGGATCCTGAGGAAGGACGTTCTAGCCTGATATCCAGCCTGTGAATGCCCAGGGCTCTTTAACCCATCCTGACCCTCTCCATGAAGAAAGCTCCCCAAGCTGACCCTGCCACAAGGAGGAGCTGAGCCCAGCTGGGAAAGCATCTGTGTTGCTGCTGAATCAACCAGCACAGCAGATGCCTCATGATTGTTCCCATCTCCCCCATGTGCAGTAGCAGCACCTGTCTCCAAGGAAGTCTGGCATCCAGCTCTGATGGGTACGAGTTCTTCAGAAGCTGTAGAAATTCTAGGAACCTAAGTCTCAGTGACGCTATTTACTGTGGGTCAGTGCACACCCTGCAGAAGCTGGCACCTTCCCTTGCCTCCCTCCTCCCCTCCATGCACTCTGTGCAGATCCACCTCAGCTCCATCATTCTCTCCAAGCACCAACACTAGGAGACGTTTGTACACAGTTCTCTGCCAAAGCAGGATCTGCAACAGGCCCTTGCAAAGCCAGTAACTAGCTGTCACTTGGGATTTGAAGACAGTTGTGTGTCAATGTGCTTCTACTCACTCTCCAGGGTAGCAAAAGCTGTTCACGTCCCCACGTGTCGGGGACCAGGCACTAGGAAAGCCACAGGCAGCCTCAAACAAACCTTTCTGCTAGTCTCTGGGCTCTTCAAACCCTCTGCTCCCCACTGTTTGCTCACAGCCACCAGACGTAGATGCTCTCTGAATTGAGAATTGAGTTCTTCTTCTTCTCAGCCAAGAAGAACTCCAGGTGGTCCCAGACCAAGCTGGCTGTTGGCTGAGGGATCAGAAGTACTACGTTAAAATCTGGCCTCTCTCCTGGATCTCTCTACGGCATAGCATCACATGAAATGGGTCTTTTGCAAATGTGGCCAGAGCAGAATTCATGCTCTCACATACCTGGTCTAGTTTCCAGGGAGGGACCTGAATAAGCAGGAGTTCCTCCATTCTCTCATCACTCACTACAGACTAGAAATAGATGCAGCAGGAACATGCCATTAACAGGCTGTCTTGTGCAGCAGAGTCTGCTCAGCACCACTCCCTGCCTCCATCCCTTCCTTGATGCTACTGCCGCCCTCTCATTCCTCCAGCAGCTTCACTGACAGCCTGGACAAGGGCTGAATAGCCAGGCTAGGCAAAGAGGGGCTGCACCATGGAATATGCCTCTCCCACGAGCCCGGAGGATTCCCGCAGGGAGGTGAGAGCACTGGTGCTTTCCTGCAGGGTGGTGAGAGCACTGGTGCTTTCCTGCAGGGAGGTGAGAGCACTGGTGCTTTCCTGCAGGGAGTCCCTTCACTCATATCCCTGCTGCTGTCCGTGTGCTGGGGCACTGCTCCCAGAAACACTGTGCTGAGCACTGCAAGAGTGCCTGGCCTTTAAGAGCTGCCAAGCTGGCAGTAGCGCAATGCCACACTGCTCTGCAGCTCACCTGTGGGCAGCTTTAGCCCTGGGTAGAATGTAAAGATAACACAGGTCATTCCTATAAGGACAGAGGACAGCGCGACAGCAAAGCAAGGCTACAAAAATATAAAACAAGGAAATGGATTGCCAAAATTAAAGACTTTTAAAAAATGTAACGGGCTGCTTTTCCTTCCCTATTAGGTTTCTTCTCAGTGTCCACACAACAAGGTGGTTTGGGCAGTCTCCAGGCAAAACACAGGAGGTGGAGGCTGGCTGTGTAACGAGTGTCACACCACGCAGACAGGGCTCGCAGTATGAACCGCTGCAGGGACACCCAGAAGGTTTTGTCGGTGTGGTTGCACAGGGTGGGCAGGAGCAGAGAGGTGATGCAGGATGGCCAGCAGCACGATTCCTTGTACCCTCCTGCAGACACCATCTCGTCACTGACAATGATGCATCACCCCGAGGTGCAGCCATTGTTTGTGATGTGCTGACAGTGACCGCTCCATCGCAGGAGAGCAGGGAGAGACTGGGGCTGGTGTTTTCTCCTGCTGCAAACCAACAGCCTGGCCCTGGGCACTAGTTCCTCAGCAGGAGCTGAGAAAGGAGGATTTCAGTCTCCCCAGCAGCTGAGCAGGCAAGGTTTACTCACAGCTTTCCCCTACCCCTGTGTTTATTCTCTGCTACAGCAAAGTCACTAAATAGGTCCCCAGGTAGCTGCTGTGCCTTATTCCCAGGGCGCTTAATCCTGCCATCGCTCACTTTGATGGCCCCGACACAAAAAGACACAAATCTTTGTGTGGATCCAGTGCCATCAGGAGCTTTCCACGCATTTTAGCAAAAACCCAGGGTGGTGTAGAAAGTTCCTGGCTGCTATGGACAAACAGGAGTGCTTGAGTGAGAGCCCGAGAGCAGTGCCTCTCCCTGCCGCAAACCTCGCGTCGTGCCGCCCACGTACACGTCAGCTAAAGGTCTGCTTTTGGCCAGCAGAGGCTGGCCACCTGCGTGTCTTGTTTTCATGGTTGCCGCAAGTAAGAACAATGTTGACTTATCTGGCTGCATGGGTCCATAGGCAGAACTCTGCAGAGTTCTTTCAAGGGGGCGTTCAGGGACCCAAAGGGCAGGGGAATGCAGAGGCAATAGTAGGTTCTGCTTCAAAATGATTACACCGAGCAGCAAAGCAGAAAGGGGTCTCAACGGGAATGTGACAAGATCCTGAAACCCATCACAGAAGGGTTTTCCTGGGGAACCTGGCAGTGATTTGTCAACAGGCAACACCTTGCGCGTGATGAGGGTGGCTGAGATCTACAGTGGCCAAGGGAGGGCAGAGAGGAGGATCAGGCTTGTCAGCAGAAACTGGAACAACTACATGCTCCTGAGCGTCGAGCGTGAACTAGGAACCTGGCTGCGAGAAGGTATGTGTCGAGGACAGGGTGATACTTTTAACACTTCCCTTTTTGCTCTTGAAGACACAGAAAAGTAAAGCTTAATTACACACCAGCTGTGAAGACTTAAAAAGTGTCTGTGAAACCAAGAAAAAACATCAAACAACTCCTCTGTAGATTTTCTTCCACCAGGTCCCATATGGTGGGAGGACTATTTGAGGAGATTTTCCAGCTCTCTCCCATGACTATTGCATAATGTAGAGTATGAATATTGGGTGGAGGAGGTTAGAGGAAGGATTTTCTTCTGGTTGCTATGTTTAAATCTCTTTTTTTTCCTCACAGTTGTTCTTTTATCTTCAAAAAAGGGTTTACTGAATTATGCCAGGTGGCTAACTAAAAATTATTCCAGAGAAAATAAAGATCCTTAATACAATACAGAACTGTTAAGACAACAATGGGTATAAAAAACTCTTTAAACTTTTTTTTTAACAAGGAAGCCATAAGCAAGGTTTGTGTGCAAAATTAATAAACTCCTGTGGAGATTATAAATTCCACAAGGACTCACAGCTACCGCTGAAGGAGGAAAATCATGCCTAGGATACAGCATACACCCACCCCCTTTCTTTACTCCACTGGTGAGTTTTCATAAATTAAGTTTATTTGAAATCTATAACCAAACAGAAGAAGAACCAAAACAAAACCAATATCCCTAATAAAAGTCTTCCCCCTACAGTAACAACAAATTTATGTAAGAGACTTGAATAATATAACTCTGGAATGGGAGAATTAAAAATGTCAGGCTGTTACCATTAGAAGAAGAAATAAGTAATGAATGTGAATTCAAAGAGTTTTCTGGAAGTGTCTGCAAATCAAAAAATGAGAACCATGCAGCTTATACTCATAAAGCTTAGAAAGAGTCCCAGGACCAGTCCTAAGTCTGCTGGCAAGCAATGACCACAGCTGCTCTTTGGCCAGCAGCCATGAACTCCAGAAAAAAAAAAAAAAAAAAAAAAACAGACTAAGATCTTCTATTTGAATTTGGAGACCAAGTCCAGGAAATATCTTCAAAGCAGTGCTCAGAAATCACAATGCAAACTGTTTTGCGTGTTTGTCCAGTTGTGACAGGTTCCCCAAGCATTTTGTGGACTTTAGCACAGATCAGATACTGCTATCCACCCTCTTTTCACTGTTGCCAGGGATTTCCCTGACCCAGTGAGGGCTCATGTACCCTACAAGGGGAAACGAGCTTTCTTATCCTGACATCAGGGAGGGAAATTGAGTGGGAAATTCAGGTATGCAGGACAACCCATGGAATTTACATTTTCAGGTCACCCTTACGTGAAAAGGGGCTCGTGTGCGGTACTTCAAACTGGGTTAAATTGATTTCGCCTCTGAAGTTATGTATGCTGTTGCTCTGAGGTTTCAGTCCCATTTTCCGGATTGTTTTAGTTATGTTCAAGTGAAAACAATAGTCCTCTTGAGCAAAAGGACATTGACAATAAAGGGAACAATGCAGAATAACAGTTGGAAACACAGCAAAGAGCAATAGCACTGCGTCTTGGCTCGTGCACCGGATCAAGTGAGGTAAATTCACTGTACCATTTGTTTTGCTCTTTTTAGTTGAATCAGTCTCTAAACAACATCTGGTGCACAGCAAGTTTTCGGTATTGAATCACTTTTTCTTCTCATGGTCATTAATAATTTTCCTAAAAAGGAAACATGCCCCTTAACGCCCCTGGCTGCTCCTTGCAGGCTGTGCAGTCGGCGCAGCGCTGGTGTCTTCCACCCGCTGCTGCCTTCCAGCACCGTCTGTGCTCGGAGCCGGGGGTCCTCACACCTGCTTGTGTTCTGCTCTGCCAATGCTTATAAAAAAAGGTAAAAAGGAACATGGTTTTAAATGCTGGTCCAAATCGATTGGCATCTACTTAGCTTTCTTGTGGGAAGAGGAAGTGGTTCAGGGGGTTCTCTCCGTGGCCACCTTTCCGCAGGGCACTGAACGCCCTCTCTGGGCACTGTGGAGCTTGGAAGGGTTTCACCAGCTTCCAGAGTGTCAGTGGGGCTGTGGAAGTCAGTCTAATGCCATGTCAGGCAGCAGTTGTTGCCTGGTGCTGGTCGTTGCTCATGTGGCTGCTGTGGAGCAGAAAGAAGGTGTCTTTATTCTTGCTAACACAGGGTGAAGTGTTTCAATAGCAACTCTGCAATGCAGACACTGGCAGGGAGTGAGTGGTGTGCCTGAACATGCTCATCAAAAGTCATTTCATGTGCCTTAGGGTACCTGAGCCCTTCTCGCAGGGCTGTCAGATGTGACACTGGACTTATAGGAAAGCAGTTGCCCTTTTGGATCAGCCACTGGAAGTCTGACAGAAAAGCAAGGGCAGCTCAAACGGCACCAGACACGCATGTTCAGGCACCTGGATGATTCCCAGAGGATCCAAAGTCTCGTCCTTCATTTGCTGTATTGTTTGAGCAATGTGCTCTGTAGCAAAAACAGGCAGAGAGAACACTTAAAGTGAAGGTTAAAAACTATTTAACACAGAACAGTTTTCAGCTGAGCACTACGTGATTTCTGGACTAGGAAAAAGTCACCTACTTTGCTGTCATTGTCAATACTCCTTGTTACTACTGCTAGTCTTTCCATCTCTGCAGGCTCTTTCTCTCACCCTCGAGACACTTTCGGGTTAGTTAATCCTGTCCTTTTGCAGGACAGATTGCTATAATCTTGCTAGTCACATAGGTTGCCAGCAATGATAAACTCAATGCCCATTATCCCGTGGAAATTCTGGGGCAGACCCACAGAAGCAAATCCCATTCCTCTGTTTCACCTGGAGGCTTGAGACAGGCACCTTCCTTTGTGCTAGCAAGTTCTTGGAAAGAAAAGTCAGTAGTGACAATTCTTCTCACCCTCTCTTTTTTTAAAGAGAGTTATGGAAAGTCTCAGTGTGGAAAAGCATAAACTCCCATGTGGATTTTTTCAGGGCTGACACATCAGTTCTTCCCCGCAAGCCCAGTGCCAGCCTCACCAGGTCTTACTTCACCAAAACCTTTCCAACTTTTCATCTCCCCATTCCAGAGCAGGGATTTACAACAGTAAGACACGCTCACAGTTGAGCATGGTCCAGTCACAGGGAAGCACTCATACAGCCGGTAGCTTGGGTCTCCTGGTGCTAAAGAAAGGTGGAACGTATAGAGTCTCCCTCTGGTTTCTGTCTGCTTTGTGCAGCAGAGGGGTTTTTTGGAAGCCTCATCCAGATCTCAAGTTATTTTTTAAAAAGAAACCTTGTTTATATCCAGAGGTGCTGCACAGAGGCTCGCTCCTGAATGGCTCTTTGTTATGGGTCTAGAGGAGCATTTAGGAAGGGAACGTACAGCAGAGGATGGATGAGGCTCAGCACTTCCAGTGTGGCAGCTGGAGTCACTGAAAGCAGAATGGGAAAAACATTAAAAGCTGCTCAGAGATGCAGTGTAGGCACTGGGAGCTGAGGAAATTCCTCCCTCTCACTTTTTAGCAGCCTCCATTGTGGTGCAATGTATTGCAGGTCCTGGGTTTAGCAGGGAAAAATACCTTCCAGCGTCCATCCATTGCTACCAGGGAGTTTGGGAAGAGCAGAGCTTGGGGCTGCTCCAGCCATCCTTTCTTCAGTCCATTGCAGCAGGGGAGCTGGCACCCTCACTAGTGATTTTTCAGAGGCTCTGAATTGTATGTGGAAAGGTCCCCATTCCCGAAGAAATCCCCTATGAAAGAGACTCTGATGTGCCCCTTGTCACTCTGCACCTCCTGCCCTTCCAGCAAGCTGCTCCTAGTTCATTCCTCATTGCTCAAAGAGACTGAGAAACCCAAGCCCAACACTTTCCTTTCTCTCTTCATTAGAACCTTTTCTCCTCTGACCTTAGATGACCTTCTGGACCCTGCCACTTTTCTTATGGAATATGGATTCCACATACTTTTGCACAATACACAAAAATCTGTGTTGAACACAATATTCTTGCCACGAAGAGGGAACACTCCATCTACATTGCCCTCCTCTAAGCTTGTTCAGTCTTTTAGTGAGATGTGTGGCCAGATCAGTGTGATCAGCAGCTCCAGGCACAAAACTTTTGGAAGCTTCGGTCCAGCCAGCCTTTGACCGTACTCCTGGAGATTTCATGTGATGGACTCACTGCCTTCACAGTTCACTTGATTCTCCTGATTCTGCAGTAAATATCGTCATGCCTCAGTTCCTTTCTACCAAATACAGTATCTGTGAAGCTGGGATTTTGCAGGGTAGAAACTTTTGGTTTGTAACTGCTGCTTTTGAAAGATAATGGTAGGTCCCAGCAGTTTCATCTTTGCCTCTTCTTTTTAAAATATAAATAATTAATGGAATGGGGAAAGAACCCTCACAGATATCTATGGATGGAAAAAGAAGCCCCTGTTTCCCAAAACATGTGTTCAACAGATGGTAGTAAAAATGCACTACTCTTTTTTTCTACTTGAGAAATATTTTTTTAATTTCTCATTTTTTAAGAAATCAAACAAGGAGTCTATTTTCTACTGTTGTCAAGCTTGTGCCATTAAAAATAATTGTGCCAAAGGAGGTCCTAATTAATTTGCCAATTCTACAGTGTTTTCAACACTAACGGAACTTTGGAACTTTTTCTCAAAGCTTGCAATGTGGTCTAAATGGTGATCCAGTGTTATCTACAGAGGCTCTTTGCAGAGAACCATTAGGTCTGCTGGCTCTTTCCTTAATGTTACAGCAGTAGGACAAAGACATTTCATAATGGCACACCTGAATCTCCCAGACAGGGTTTTACACCGCTTTTTTAACCGCTGTGTATACCTACTAATGTATATAGCTATACATGTGCACATTCATATGGAAAAGCCACACCCATGCACAAAACCTGCTCACTGTTCCTCTGGCTCGTGTTAGCCTTCACAGTCAACATTGCCAGAAGCTGGTCCCAGTAAAGCCTGAAACTTGGAGAGCGACACCAGCCATTGCAATGAGAGCCCCATCCCTGTCGTTCTCTGGATCCTGTTTACTGACACAGAAGCTGCACAAATGGTGGCTGGAGAGTCAGAAAGGCAGCGTGCTCTCTCTGCTGCTCTCACCAGCCTTACGTAAATCCCTTCTCTTCCCTGTTCCCATTAAAGCTGATCTGCAGTATTTAGACATCAAGCTCTTTGGAGGGGATGTATTTCTCATTATTTATTTACACAAGCACACAGAGACCTTGTTCACAGGGAGTGTATGCTGGTCTAACACTAGCATCCTGCTGATCAGACATATCCACATAAAATCCTCCCTGACACAGTGCCCGCTATGTTCTCTGATTTTGCTCATACAGCCTGAAGTTATTTCTAGTTTCAGAACAAACACCTCTCCTGCTCGACTTCTCCAAGGCATCTCCGTAAAGGTGATCTTCCAGCTGGCTGAGTTAATTAAGCTGTTACACACCAGGTTACCTGGGCAGGCTGTGCAGCAAACACCGATGTCTGCCATCAACGTGGGCAATTTTAGTCTCCCACTAGAATTAGGCAAAGCTTGTGAAAAGGGAAGAGCTGTACCTGCTTACAGCAAAAAGAACATGACACCATATGGTGGCTTTGTGCTGAGCCACGGAGGAGAGGCTCGTACGGCACAGTTCACATCCACGGTGGCGTGCACCTTCGCACAACTATAGGAGGATAGGTGTGTGCAAGCACAGACGGTCCTTGTACATGTATGCAAGCCTGGAAAAGAGATTGGCCACGAAACAGAGCATATCTCATGCATGAAAAACTTTTCTCCTGAAGCAGCCTCTTATTCACCGTGAGCTCGTGCCTCTCCTCCCACTGTTCCCAGCAGACGTGGAAAGGTCCCCAGCCTCCCCTCTGCCCTCCTTGCCTCTGGGGTCCGTTTTATTAAAGCAAATCGGTTCTCAGGTTGGGTAGCACCAGAAATCCCTTGCTGATGGAAACACAAGAGACACGCGGTTGTCACGGGGAGATGCTGACTCCCTGCTGATAACTTTGTGGTGGCTCAGGCAGTTCTCTCCATATGTTTCCACTGAGCTGGAACAATGAAACACCTCGGGGCCAAAGGAGGGTAAACGTTTGCAGTGATTACAGTATTTGCTTCACTTCCTTTAAGTTGTGATGTCGGCAGTGCTTTTGGACCTGATTTGTCCCACCCCATGGGGACAGTCACCAGCCAGCGCCGGGGCAGGAGGAGCAGAGGAGAGGGGATGGAAACACCCCCAGGAGATGTGTCAGAGGAAGAGAAACAGACAAGGCAGAAATCACACAGGGTTTCTGCCAGGGTCCTCTCCATTCCGAAACTATCTTTTGAAGGCTGGTGAATAGAAGGGAAAGAAAGCACCTTATTCCACCTTTGTTTAACGTGAAACTGCAGATTGAAATAATTGTGTGTGGCTGATGAGAAAATGATGAAAGAAACCTCACGAACCTCAAGTCCTTTTTATAGGAAACTTCTGCAATTCGGTGTGGAAGTTATCCACACCTCTTACTGAACCAGTCCCTTAGAGGAAAGGCTGAATGGCAAAAGAGAAAATGGACTTTTAAAATTATAATATTTAAATATTCCTTTCGGTAGGTCTTGCAAAGAATCTGAAAAGATCAACTGTGTGTTACTGCAGCACATAGAGCCATGAACGTTTTCATAGGCAGCATGACCTGGGGTGGGGGGGGGACACACGGTATTTAAAACATAAACACATCTAAGAGAAGGTTGCAGCTGGAAATTTCCAAACAAATGTTTTGTTTTTTTTTTTCCCCTCCTCCCTTTCTCTGTCTCTCTGCGTCACAAGCAGACTACATTACTGTTTGCCTAATGTGTCAGGGTGATGTCCTGGGAGGATTTCAGCTATTTCATCACTTTATACCTGTGCTTCAACAGTAACGTTCCCAAGTCCTCAGGAGGCACTTTTCTCTCAACATTATACATCCATTTGATGGCCTATACATGGAAAGAGATTCATAACTACTGTCACAAAACTCCACTGGCACAGCAGTCAATACAAAATGCAGCACTAATTACGAACAACACCTATCTGCTCAAATTACTGTTGAAATGCTAACTTTGGGAAAAGATATTTTTATGGATAAGCTTTTCTGCAAAAGAAATATTACTGGAAGTGAAACATCTGGCTTTCAGTTATGAGAATGAGCTCTGCTGCTGTTAGTGCTGCTTTCAGGAAGGAAAAAAATATCTTTTCATACCAATTTCCCCCTGAAGTTAATAAAAAGAAAAAAAAATGAGTGGTTGTGGTGATACTGAGAGAGAGAAAAGATGTCTAGATCCTGCTATTTTACAGAGACAGTGTTTTCGAAAACAGAGAAATTTCTCAGATCACTTATAGGTACAAAATGTAATGTGAAAAGGATTCTCATTTGTATTGCGGCAAGGGTTTTTAATGGGGTCTCTTTATTTTATGTGGCATAGCGCACAGAAAACTTACTTGGGATACAGAGAGAAGTATTTTCCAAGCACATGTCAGTAGGGACTGATTTTAGGATAGTTCTGTACCACTTGCTTCTAGAAAGATCCATGGACGTTTTGCTACATCTTCAAGAGGGTCTGGCTTTCAGGGGTGCCTCCAGGTTCAGCCTGATGAACAGCCACCTGGGCAGCAGTTTGGGTTTGGGAGGAGGAGGAGGTGGTTTTATCACTTGCCAGCGTCAAGCTTGGCACGGAACAATTCCCTGGGAACAAAATAAAAGCAGAGAAGAAGACCTGTTTAAGGGATTTGGAGAGAATGGAGAAAGGATGCTGGTTGCATGCAACGGGGTACAAAATAATGATCTTGATGACCACAGGGTCAAATATTCCTTTCCTAGAATAAGTCAGTCCCTTGCAACCGGAAGATGTATAGATTTCTGGGGGAGGGAGCCTAGGAATTAAATTAAAGATTTCTCAGCCCTAAAGAAATAATTTTTGTTGTTTTTTCACTCCATAATGGACTGTTTGTTTTAGAGACTGCCACCATTTGTTTTAGCAAACTGTTGGCTAGGATTTATTTTTTCTCTTACAAAGCTCTCCCACCTGGAGTGGAGGCAGTGTTTTCAAATCATACCACTGACCAGAATAGCTCCTTACTTCTCAGCATGTCATTTCTATCGTAGGTACATGTTTTCCCGCTGCACTGGAGAACTATTCATTATCAAAACCCATCATGAATTATACACTGAGATCTCACTAGCAAACTGTTCTCACGTTTACTCATCCTACAGTTTACTTCTCAAGAAGCTAGTTAAATTGCCATTCAATGCGAACAGACTTTGCAAAGGGACATGAGTCCTGTGCTCATTTTCCAAAACAGGCAATTAGCTACATCTACCTTTTTTTTGTTCTCATCCTTCTTGAATTTCCTGAACTGCAGTTTTAGGTGACTGCTCATCTGTTGCTACAAGGACCAGTAGCAAAGTAGGTAAGGTGATGCACTGTGATGCCAAAGACATGTGTTCATCTCGCTCCAGACTCATGCTGAAACCTGCTCCCTGTTGGCTCAGCTTAAAATAGGTCTCTGGCCACAGGCACTGGAAAGTGAAAAGTGGTCAAATCCATGCAAACATTGTATCTATACACTCTGAAAATTACAAAAAGCATGAAATGTCTAGCAAGATCTTTAAGAAAAAAAATATAGTTCCCAGAGGAAAAAAAAAAATGGAAGCTGAAAGAAATACCTTTTCACAATGCATGTAAATGAAATAATGATGGGTTTTAATATCACTTCTGCCTCATTCAGGTGCTGTTCATTACCTGAGAAATCCAGGTTGAAAATGAAACCTTTACATTCACAGTCATAAAAGGAAAAAGCTGAGGCACCAAAAGTAGACTTCAATTAGCAGTTATCCAGCAGCTCAATTAGCAGTTACTTTCAATTAGCATCACCTGGGCTGCTATAGCCCAGTGACCCTGGTACAGTTCAGCAGTAGCTAGCTCGGTTATTCAGCTCTGTGCTGTTATTATGAGAAATTGAAACAGTCCTAAAGTAATTATTCTTATTCTTCAAGGCATAAGAAAAATTAGTATTTTAACTAATGAAACATGGTAAGTGCTGAAGCCTCCATTAATATTATCAAGGTTTTTAATTTGTTAGATGATGAAGCATTAAGGTTTCTATAGCAGCTGCTGATTTCAGCTCTTAGGAATAGTGACCTTGTAAATTTTATTGTTCAAGTGACTGTAAATGTTATTCTTGGGAGTTTTTTATAGGTTTAAACACAATTTTCTTTAAATTAGGCAAATCAATTTTTTGAACTTGACACACTGAAGAACTGACTAATATCTGTGTCACTGTAAATATTTCTATTTCTGTTTGCTGGCTGGAATTTTTTTGGTGGGGAATAAGGGTTAAATTTTGAACAAACCTTAATTTGTTCAAAACAGCATCTAGTCAGAGGTATGAGCATCTGACGAATGTAGTATTCAAGCAGCCGGTCCACAGATGGTCTGTAACTCTGAAGGCAGCTCCATTTGAGCTATTGCTTATCTCCTTCTGGTTCCCTCATTGCCAGAAAAGCAACTATATAAAAATAAAGCTTAAATTAATGATGTAGGCTTTTTTTTCCTTTGCAAACCAATATTCAGTCAGAGATATTTTTAGAAAGGATTCTGCATTTAACAGCTGGATAATTCCAAAGAAACTGCTTCAGTCATCTCACCCAAACATGAGCTGATTTTGGTTGACTCAATCCTGTTGATCTACAGGTTGCTTTTGTCGTTTCGTGGTTTTTGGAGTTTTGAAACATGTGGGGAAATTACCTTTCTCTTTCCCCCCCAGTGCAAAGAAACATGAAAAGCATTCTCCATTCCAGAACCCAAGGTGTGTAGCAAATTGCATTTGCCCTCTTGCAAAGTATAGCAAAGGCAGTCAACAGAGCCAACAAAAGAATTTGTTTTGCTTTCTTCACCTTTTTGCCATTTTTCTCCCTCTAGTCTTTTTCTCTGTCCTGAAGACCAGAGGCAAAATAGGAGTGCAAAAGATATGGAGTATCTGCTGACTTCACCTAAAGCTGTTTCTCAAGCCACCCTGGGGGACCTGGAGGATGCACATTGTTATCCAGGCTGGCTGACATGAGTCTCCTTGTTTGGACTGACACTGGCCACTCGAGCCAACAACCGGAGAGCACACTCACACAGGTGCCCATTCAGAGCTTGCCTGGGAAAATCTGCACTGCGAAAATGTTCATTCTTCATGGAATAGTGAGGAAATGCCCACGCAGCACCCAGGGCACAGTGCCATGCACAGCCAGCCAGAGGACCCCTCCACCGCCTCGCCTGGGTGACAGCAGTGGCATAGCTGTGCCTGAGCAATGCTCTGTGTCACCTAAAGTACCCAGGTGTCAATACTCTGAGAGAATGTCCCTTTTCACAAAACTCAGAGGGTGACCCATCAATCCATGGTGACAGCCCAGAGTAGCTGACACAAGACACAGTGAAGCCAGAATAACAGAATCAGGGTCTAATCAATGCTGCTGGCCATAGGATAGTAGGAGACGTAATTTAATTCTCTAGTAGGATTAAAAATGTAATAAACCTAAATGTGGAGATACTTTCTACCTGTATTTGTCCTGAGATAAGGTATTACAAGGTATTTTTACAGAATCATCGGTGCACTGTGCCAATAGCAGTGTCGTGTTAAATGGATTAAGATTGGGTTAATTAGTAGATCAAAAGTAGCTGTCATTAGAGAAAGGCCATGCAACCAGCAGGGATGCAGTTAGAAGCTCAGATTTGTTCAGAACCTCTTCTGAACAATTTAAAGCTCCAACAGTCACAAAGTTTGCTGCAAAAACAGCCGCCCAAGGCCACCTCTCCCAAACCATTGGATGATCCTTTCTCCCCAAACCATCCCAACTACTGCTGATACCAGGTAGCTGAGCACAGCTGTTTCAGCTTCATTTCAGTTTCTTCCTTCACTAAATATTTCACTGTTTCTCAGTGCAGCAATACATATCAGGGCCTCCAGTCATGGCTCTTTTTCCTTCTGGGGTCTGCTTCTCTGGCGTGTCCGTGCCCTGGCCACAGCTGGCACCCCAGGTGCTGTTTTCCAGCATTGGCTTTCCAAAATCTGCTGACCCAGAGTCTGTTTCTAATCCATTCTCTTCAACAAGCTGGACTTCTTCATCCTTCCTCAGCAACATGCCTTCACTTAACATGGAATTTGTTCCTTTTTTTTAGTCCAATTTATGTGGATGGCCAATATGACACTGTTGCAGTGGCCAGAGAGGACACGGGGTAGGGAAGCGTCCACCTGGTCAGCAGTTTGAATCCAAAATACTTGAGCTTTCATCTCCCCTATACTGTATTTAATTGGCTCCGTCTCATTTCTCTGGTATCTAAGTTTCCATTACTAACAGTCTCAAGGTCTCAGCTACCTCAGTGGCTCAGCTAAAATAAACAGGAGTTCATGTTCTTTAATATCTGTGCTTTAGGCTGGAGCTGGGTAGAGGGTTTTTTAATTACAGACCACAAGTGGTTGCACACCAGAGGTGTTTCTCTGTTCACAAAGGTCACCATTACCCAGCCAGTTGCTCAAAATTTGGTCCACAGTTTCAAGCAGCAGTGCCTGACACACTGCATAGCCCTGCTATGGACTGACTTGCGAAGACATTTCTAAAACTAATCCATAGTGTGTTTATTGTAACCCCAAGCTATGTTTGAGAGCAGCCAGGATCTCCTTCCACATAAATGCAGACCTCTCCTTTTCATTTATTTTTTCTGGGAATTGGCCAGCATACCCTGATCTGATCCAATTCTGTCTCAGCATCCGTGTGCAGAGTTGGGAGATGTGTGGGCATGAAATGCACCGAAATATTTGCATGTATGTATGCTGCACATTGTTAATTCTCTTATACTGGATGCCAGAGTACAATATGATGTCAAATACAATCAGACTTTCCCCCCTCCCAACACAGTACCGTTGCAGAGAGCTTAATCCCAGGCTAACGTGGTACTGCTTCTCCATTTAAGGTCCATGTGGACCCAACAACATCGGGTTTCCTTGCTCTGGCATATTCTCAGCTGCCCTGTCTAGGGCACAGAATTGGATTTCCTGCCTTTTTAACTGATTGTTCATCAAATTATTGGGTTATTGCATTGTGAGCGACCATCAGCAGGAGTAACGCAGCTATCTGGAGAACTCCTGGACTGTACGATAAAAGCTGATACAAGCAGGACACCAGGGGTTTGGTAGAGGGGTATGAGTGAGTATAATGCACCTGTGAGCACTGACCCAGCACTACCTAAGCTGCTGTATGAAGGCATGCTGTGAAACCTGAGGTTCACCTACTTGCACTTTTAGCATTGCAGGGAGGAGACACCTGCTATCCATGTGGAACGGGTACGGTCACCACTGGCTGAGGTGCAGCAGGGAGGGCTGCAGCTGGAGAGTGCTGAGCTGCCAATGCCGTTCCAGAGTGCTGACAGGCCACCCTGGTGCCGAGTGGGTGCAATTATCTGTCTTCTGCAGTTGCAGCCGTTTGCCTGTCCCTGCTCCTTTCCCCAGCACACCACCATCATTGGCCTCCACCTCTTGAAATGTCTCTGCAATGAGCAAGGTCTGGCCTTTCAGTCACCAGTCTACATGGACATTATTGGCAACTATGAATATATCATCCCCGGGGGTCTTCCTTATTTACTTTTAATGGGTGAATAATGTATTTATTTTTTTCTGTGAATCAGAAGAGTGACTCCCTTCTTCCACCACAGTAGGATGCACTTGGCGTGGTATCACATTATCCTTTTGAGCCATGCAGTCTTTTCTAGAAACATATCTGCTATTATTTCCAACTCTTCTTTCGTATTAATAACTCACTGCATACCAATTAATCTCAGCTTCACCCCATTTCTAGTGCAGTAATCATAATATTTGATTTCACACATGGAGGAAATTGAAGCAACTCTGCCAGGTTTCCACTGTTCCCTACAGACATCATCGCTTTCTCCCTTACATGAGTTACACAAAAACACAAGAAGGAGAGAAGTGACCAAGACCAAAGCAATTATAAAGCCCTCTGAAGCCTCTCTTGCCTTTTGTGGGGACACATCCCACAGAGTCACTCATCTCAGCCTTTTCCACATGGAACAGCTGTGGTATTTCAGGAATCTCTTCTCACCCACCCCATCAGCCCCTCTGAGCTGCAGCAGGGGAGGTTACTTTGGTATGCCGCTGGGCCTCGTCCAGAGAAAAGAGAAACCTGATACATCTTCATTCATGCCTCACAGAAATTAAGACGGTTTAGTGAAGACTAAATTTAGACACAAAATAAACTGTGATTTTTTTCTCACCTTAATTTTTTATTAAAGTACGTGACCACACAGTTTGTAAAAAACATTTGAAAGTGGTAAAGGGAGATCCTTAGTTCATACTTTTAGTGGGATGGTCATGGTTTTAGCAGTCTGTCTCACCCACTCTCTGTCAGAAATACTGATTTCCCACTTAGCAGTCTGCCTGCTGTTGGCTTGATTTATGGGCAGATTTGCAACGACATTTTTTCCACTCCCGAAGTGGATGTTGGGTGCCAGTCCTGGAGGCTGGAGGGCCAGCCAAACCCCAGCCTACCACCGCGGCCGCCCGCCTCAGCCCCACGTTGCAGCCATTCTCAGCTGCCAGCTGCTGCTCGCTGAGATTGCTTTGATTTACAAGCATGGATGGCTTTCTAGCACAGGTATTTATTCCTACTCATCTTCAGTGTTAACTCCTTCAGCTCCATGGACTAAGAGCACTGCAAATTAACTTTGGTCTTTACTGGGCTAATTCTCCGGGTGAGAAGGTAAAAGTGAAATCTCTGGGCTCTGAGGTAAGTGAGGTTCTGAAAGAGGAGACCAGCTGCAGGGAGGTTCTTGGTGGCTGTGAAAATAACTCCGTTGCATTTAAATGGCACTTCACATTCAGGACAGAAGACCTTTTTCTCAGACTTGAGGAGTGTTCGTTCCAGGTCAGTGTCTACGGTCTGCACGTAGGCTCTCCTGTGACCGTAGCCTCTTACAGGATTAAAATGATTCAGCATTTGGCCCTCTCTGATTATACCCACAAGCATTTGTTTAATCCCTTCCTCTCTGTATTCTCATTGTGTGAACAGAAAGACAAATATAAGAACGTTTGAAACAGGATGTTTTGAGATCATGGATCTGGACCTGTGCCCTTGTCTCACTTCAGCTTCTCAATCACATGTGAACTGTTCAGCTGCTCAATATATCACACCTCGTCTCAAAGTCTGGGCTCACTGCTCCCCAGCCTTTAACAGACCCTGTGAGAAATACAAGCATAACTCTAGACTCCATCTCAGCTGTTTCCAAAAACCAAGAAACTGTTGCAATAAAGAGAGGAAAAATGAGTTTAAAAGGAGAAAATAAATTGAATCTGTCAAACCAAATAGCAAGCGGGCTGGCTGGTTAGGTAAATAATTTTTATTGGCTTTTTCCAACTAATCTGCCTGCAGGATTTATTGGTCTTCTACTGTATGCTCAAATAAAGCAGCTAACTCTAGTTTCAGCTTGTGCTTTATCTATTAATAATTTTGTACATCCTAGAGAGCATTTATATTATTTATAAATTTTATCAAACCATAATTACGATCACTGCGGCTATTTAATGAGAAGTTACTCCAGGCCAACTTGCTGGAATTCAAATTGCATTTTATCATTTTTATAGAGAGTGCTTTTGGAACACTTGGTTCCTAAACCAAGTGCTTTCCCTGGCCAGAAAACATGATGAAGAGGGGATAACTAGAGCAGGTTGTGCGCTGACCCCATGCCATGATTCGTTATTCTATTAGCATAATTAAGTTAGAGTGTAACCACTCCAAGTTGTGCTGTTCAGATTTGCACTGACGTCCTCACACACTTCTCATCATGCCAAAACCAGGGCAGATGAGGAGAGAGGAGGCAGAAAGCCACTTCATATCTCTCACCTCTCTGGTTTCTGCAGTAACGCTAAGATCAAAGCTTCTGTTTTTGAGGCTGTAGATGCACTTGCATCTCCACGGTCTATGGTAATGAGGCAACAAGAACATCTTCATGCAGCCCACGTCTGGGTTGCTCCATGGCTGTGAAAATGAGGAGCTTGAGTTACATAAAAAGATGTCGTCTTTACTTTTCTTATAGTTCTCCTATGTGGATCTGTCAGTTTGCTGAAGAGCTGACAATATGTGGCTCTTGGTCTTCAAAGTCATTCCTTCGTACTGTAGTTTTGTCTTTTCAAAGCTCTGAGCACCTGCAGACCTCCAGCCACTAAGGAGATGGCACTGAATGAAACTCTTCTGTTGTTCGTGAATCCTACGCTTCACTGCTTTGAAGTGGGCAGCAGAAAGTTTTCTCCATCCATGTATGCTGCAGGAAGGGTTTCAGTGAGTTTACTCTTTGCAGAGTAGAAATTACACCACTGAAGACTACAGGACAGGAACAAACCCATATGGTGCTTTGGCTTCTTGTTCTTATTTCTTTATAAAAACTTACAAGTTGGACAGCCCGTTAGGAAAGAAATCTGACCCAGCTTATCTAAATGCAGAGAATCTGCTTCAAAGAACATCTCAAGGCATGTGCGTGCCAGGTTCTGTGGTCCATGAATGTATCTCAGAGAGGAAATCTTCCACTAATAAAAGTCATATTCATCTGTATAAGGTGATCAGATAGCAAGATATCAGATAGATACAATGATATCTTACTCTATATAAGTTAAATTCATATATCCATTTGCTGGTGATGAACACACTGGCTTTTTGACCTTTGCTCATCCGAGGCGTTAATGATTTCTTATTTTTCAGTCAGATGAGCTTCTACAATTTACAAGATTTTTCTCTTCTCTTCCTCTTCTGGCAATACTCTTGTTCAGAGCCCTCTTTCCTTTTTTACTGATCTCCCCTCACCATTACCCACAATGTGTGTGCTCCCGTCTCACCCTACACACCCTGCTCCAGAGCCCGCTGGGTAAATTGGAGCTGGACACATCCTTGCACTCCTTGTACTCACATGTACAGTTTTCTTAAAACATCTCAAAGGACCTGTAATGGCATCTTTAGCATGCTCACCTGCAAACAACACACTCTCCCCTTCACTTTGCTGAAACCACGTGCTTTCTTCTTCTTCTTTATCTAGCCTCTTGGCAGTTTTCTTCACGTCCTTCCTGATGATTTAATTTTTCATCTTTGTGTCCTGTCCTCTCACATAGTTTGGGCTCTGATCTGACTCTCTTCTCAAAGAAAAACAAACTCAGGAAAAAAATACACTCTTGAAATCCAGATTTCCCATTGCCATTTTATTGCATTCTTTCCCTGGGTCATGAAATTCATTGAACTCTCCATTATTACCCTAGTCTGCAATTATCTTTTCCAGCTCCGGCCTGGACCTCTTCCAAGCTGCTTTTTATTTTCACCAGTCTCCACAAAATGCTTTCAAAGTTTCTAGCCTCATCTTGGCTAGATTCCAGGGCCTGAGCAGTCTCTTGATCTTTCTGCTGCTCTTGCTTCTCCATCCTGCGCCGCCTCCCCCTGCCAGGCTGCTGCCACACAGGGTTTCATGGTGTTAGTCTCTCCCATTGATCTCCTCCCTCTTCCCATTGACTCTGGTGATGGGACTGGTTGATCTTCCTGGTTTTCTCCTTCCCTCCCCAGCTTTCTGGGTCATCTAAGCCACACACGAGGCTTCAGCTCCATGTATGTATCCATGGCATTGCACATCCATCCCAGCTCCTGTGCTCCAGTCCAGGATCTAAGACTCTCTCTGAATCTCTCGGTTATCTGCTGCTGTTGACAAGCAGAGAAGAAGTTAGGGGAAATTAATGTAATACAAAGCAGGCAGCAAATACACGTAAAAACTGCTCTCTGCTCAGTCTGGGCTTCTCCAGCCTCACAATGCTGATTAGAGTCTATGGGCCTCGTTGGGACAGTGATGGGCACTTCTGGCTCTTGTGGTTGAATAACAGCTCTGACACAAGTAGAGAGAAAACCTGGGGTGCAGAGTTAGGGATGGTATTGCACCTAGTCACTTCTGAACAGAAAAAAATAGTGGTAATCTGAAATCCTGTTTGTACAGCAGGGTACACAAAATGACAATGGGCATTGGGTCTGCTTTTCCCTTCGATGTGATCCAACACCAGACTGGGAGAGAAAACAGTTGGTATGGGACACAAGTGAAAGCACCAGCAATCCTTGGTCTCCGGTTATGTGTTATGGCAATATATCGGTGACAAGGAAGGATTAATGTATGGGAGAGAGCACACAATGTGAATGCTGCTGCACCAGGAGGGCTCTTGTGTCGTGCTCAAAGGGAAGAGCTGACACATGCCTGTGGCACATCAGGGTGACAGGCACCGGGGTGTTCCTCGGGCATGGCTCACAGCTCATAGCAGAACTGACAAAGTAGAAACCAATGTGTTTTTCTGCATTGTGCAATGGATCCTTTTATTGCCAGGATTTTGGCAACAAACTCCTGCAAAGGTCAGAATGGCAGGGGATGGCCACGGGGGCAGCCCTATGGGAGCAGTCTAGAGGAAATATTTAAACATAAGCCAAAAATGTCCTGACAGCTCTGCTCTTTTTTTCACTCAAATGCCAGTTTAAATGCAGAAAATGCTGATCAACAGGATGGAGGATACTTTAAAAAAAAAAAAAAAAGCAAATATTTTCCAGGAATATCTACATGATATGCTCTTACCCCTCTTCTGGGAAAGAAGAAACACCCCAGGGCCTCATGCACTCATAAAAATAAAGATTATCCTGTTCGAGTGTGTTGGAGGCACCCTTTCCAAGAAGCTGGAGGTAACGGATGCTATCTGGTGTTTAGATAATATCCATTACCATTGCAGATAAAGGGTCTAGAAGGAAGGAAAGGCTTCAGTCAGATATTCAGCTTCTTGATGGCATAACACTGACTCCCTCCCCTTTTCCTTCTGTCGAGCATGCACTCTGTAATGACTGCAGCTTTTCCCTGCAGCTTTTCACTTGCCCGTTGCAGTGCACAGGATGTCTGGTGCACTGTGCATTTGTAACAATTTCAACTGTATTTTTGTTTGGATTGTGGCCTTGTGGCCCCCTCCCAGGTCTAGGACCACAGGAGATGGTGACAACCACACAGAGGCGGCTCCTGCAGACTCACGTTTGTGTATTGGAGTCTACGGTGATTCAGGCGCTTGATTTGGTAAATGAACTTACTGAATTAGTTAACTTTATTTTAAATTAAGCATGCCAAGTAAATCCACCAGCTTCAGTAAGCCTTAATTATAATAGTATTTTCCTTTTATTCCCCTGGCTTATTATTAGTAAAAAATGACACAATTTGCTGGGAGTATTCAGCCTAAATTTCACAGTTATGGTGTGGGGAATTTCAGCCTGGGTGGAAATTTGCCAACACTACAAGCACCTGAAAATGGAGTTTTATGATGGAACTAGAATTTTATCAGTATAACTGAAGATGCTGCTACAGTTATGCAGTCTGGAGACAACCATTCCCTATTCACGCTGGGGACAGTGTTTTAGCTCTGCCCTGTTCAGCAATAGATAATTCCATCCGCTGCTCAAAATCAGGAGACCTACTGCCATGACCAGCCCACTAAAGCTGGTAACATCTCTGGGCAGATGCAGGAGAGATAATGGAAAGTAAAGAACGTTTACTTCCTTCATACTGATCACCACTGTGGGACCAATTCTGCAAGATGAAGATATCCTAGGGAGTGGCCGGGGAAGCCCATGGGAGGAGCAGAGCCTCATTGACGCAGGGAGCAGCAGCCAGACTTTCCTAATTTGGCTTGAGTTACTGCTGTGATGCTCGAGCCGCTCTGTTCCCTGAGGTTCGGGTGATATTTGTGTGGATGCAGATTTTAACCTTTTTAATCTTTACTTTGTTTCCATTTTCAAAAGGCCACAAGATTATTTGTATGATTAGTCAACTTGAGTAGAACAAAGAGCAGGCACACATCAAATGACAAGGAAAAACCTGGAGTTATCTGAGGACTGTGTCTGCCGTCCTGTAATGCTGTAAAAGAGCAGAATGGGGAAGAAGGAGGTGCAGGGAAACATTTCTTTCTGATAAGATTGCTACATTCCACAACACTGAGTTTTCCTTTGGAAAGGAAAGGAAAACATTAGTAAAGACAAGAGGAAACGGCCTCAAGTTGCACCAGGGGAGGTTTAAGCTGGATATTAGAAAAAATTTCTTCACAGAAAGAGTGCTCAGGCATTGGAACAGGCTGCCCAGGGCAGTGGTGGAGTCACCATCCCTGGAGGGGGTCAAGAAACGTGTGGATGTGGTGCTTGGGGACATGGGTTAGTGGGTTGGGTGGGGTTGGGTTGACAGTTGGACTTGATGATCCTTGAGGTCTTTTCCAACCTTGATGATTCTATGATTCTAAAGATAAATACTTTCTTGCTGACCTTCCTCTTTGTCTCCCTGCTGCTAATTTCAAGAAAGCAAGCTGCTGTGTGGATCCTTTCCTGACACCAGGCTGAACAAATCAGCGGTCGCATCAGCACTGGTACACTGGCAGGTTTGCGAAGGGGAGTGGACTTTCCTGTGACATTTCAGAGTTTCTGTGTCTCCCATTATGAAAGAGCTACCTGCAAGGTATGTGTTTATATTACTCTCAAAGATCTCTCAGCCTTTTTGGCAGTGTTTTACTTTTTTCAGTCTCTGTCTGTTGTAGGAACTGTACCTCTCTACCAGTAGTAGCCAACCCAAACACTTGTTTCCTATGCAACACCTCTAGAAAGACAATGTCTCCTACCTAGTAGATTCCCCTAAATCCCATTATCCACCTGATTCCTTTCTTTTCCCATTTTGATGTACTTGCATCTCAGATACTCATCAGAGAACGGGATGGTCGGTGTCTCCCTGGCACGGTGAAGTGAGGGCTCTGTGCCTGCCTTCTTGTCCTGATCGACCGCCATCGGCAAGGCTTTACAAAACACTGGGAATGGTACCCACGCGCTTAGGGTAGGCAGTCTGGAAAACACTGGATATGAACACTAACAGCTCTGCCTCAGCAACATAGAGTGGGGCAGGAGCTCACTGGCAGGTGGGATTATGAGCAAAGCTCACATATTTAATGGTGGGGAAAAGAAAATAATCCGAGGAATATTAGTGTTCCCTCTGATCTATAAGACTCAGAAATATATACTGCCTTTCATGAATTAAGCATCTAAGGAACTACAGCTGCAGCCCTGCTCTGCCTTTTTTTGGTTACCCCTGAAATATAGCAGCCAGTGCTGGAGTTACGAGATCTGTCACTCGGACCTGCTCTAGTGACTGAAAGGGCCACAGGAGAGTGGGGACCAAGACACTGTGTTCTGCTCAGCTAGGAGCTGGGAGATCATTGCCACCACTCCTCAGCACCGATAAGTAAACAGGACTGCACCAGACCCAAATGCAAACACCCACAAGGTCCCTCATACAGGAAACTGAAGTTTCAGTGGCATTTATTCATGTGCTGACAATTCTTCCAGAACTTCACTTTCTTTTCTAAGAGCAATAGTTTTCAACTCTAAAGTGACAGGCAGCTAGAAATGAACAATATCTCTTGAAACAAAAGGATGCTTGAATCTGAAGCTCCCAGAGCAGTGGTGAATTTGTTGAACAGAAAACCATTAGGCTAGTCCAAATGAAGGACTTTTAAGAAAATTCTGTAGGAGCTGTGATTTTTTTTCATTACAAATCAAGTAACTCCTGCTGAGGTTTTACAAATGAAAATATGAAACCACAGGCTGTCAAAACAGGAGATCGGGAATATATAACCTTATATCAGTTCTGTTAGGCTGAGAAGTTGAACAGCAGGATTTCTACTCTTCCTCTCTTTTTTTTTTCTTTTTACACAACTCATAGCTGTGCACAGTAATTTAAATGCAGAGCTAATGCTACCTCTGCCAGGATGTAGAGTGATGGAGATGGACAACAGAATGATGGAGTGTTGATTCACTGGAGGATTTTTACAATCCTGAACACCCAGCAAAATGGTCCTTTTGAGTAATGGCACCAAACATTATTCAATCCATATTCATTTAATTGTAACGTTGACAGTTCTGTTTGCATGCACTGTAGTGCAAACCCAGAATATACACTACAAGCCAGAAAATGCTGGTCTCTTGCATGGAGCAGAATGAAGAAACAAAGTTCCAGATTCCTATGGACCTTATATCTCTTGTTTTCAACGGTGAATGAGTTTGAGCATTGACTTAAAAACATTGAACTTGCAAACGTTGTTTCCTTTAGCTTTCTATTAACTGCTATAAATTTGCAAAACACTTCTCATGCAACAGCTGCACATGCTTAACATTCAAAAGTAACAATAGTCAAAAGGCTTTTTTTCTTCATCACCTCTCACTGAACTCACAGTGTCAAGTTAGAAACAAGACTGGCAGCAAGTAACAGCCGTTGTCACGTACAGTAAAGTACATGTAACACGCAGCACAGAAATTGTGCTGCTGCTCCATAATTCTGGATGTATATATAGCAATGAGTGTTGCTTCAGCCTGTCCAAATGGGGATACACAATGCGAA
Source organism: Pterocles gutturalis (assembly GCF_000699245.1). Taxonomy (NCBI): domain Eukaryota; kingdom Metazoa; phylum Chordata; class Aves; order Pterocliformes; family Pteroclidae; genus Pterocles; species Pterocles gutturalis. The sequence goes on along the minus strand of NW_010128498.1, from coordinate 21,725 downwards.
TACACAGTGGCAGTCCCTGCAATTTAATTTCTTTGTCTGTGGATCAGGATTCTGATGAGAATTAAGAATTCTGTCATAAACATAAACTATAGGAACAGCTTTACTCAGTCAGAAAAAGTCCACCTGGTTCAGTGTCTTGTATCTAAGAAGTGGACAAAGGTAAGGCAGATTCAGATTAGGAAGAAATTTTTCACTGTGAGGGTAGTGAGGCAGTGGCCCAGGGTGCCCAGAGAAGCTGTGGGTGCCCCATCCCTGGAGGGGTTCAAGGCCAGGCTGGATGAGGCTTTGAGCAACCTGGGCTAGTGGAGGGTGTCCCTGCCCATGGCAGGGGGGTTGGAACTCAGTGATCTTTAAGGTCCTTTCCAACCCAAACCATTCTATGATTCTATGATTCTATGAAATGCCTGAAATATAAGAGTACCAAAAAAGGCACATGCAATATGTTCCCTCAGTCCCCTGCCAGCCTCCAATTGCTTGAAGCTCGAGGACTTCCAGACCAGCTGTATTTGGTGTGTCTCTTCTGTGATCTTGTCTGACTTTCAGTGTGAATTCCTTACATTTCTTCTACTGCTTGATTAACTCTGAACCAACTCCTCTGGTTTGTCTTGCTCCTAGCTCCTACTAGCTTCATCTGATGCCTCCTCATTCCTTACAAGGACAGAAAGCAATCAGTTCATCCCTATCTATTCATTCTCCACCAAGTCTCTTGCATTTTTTATAGACCTCTGTCCTATTCCCCTTCAGCTGTCTCTTTTCCAGGCTGACAAGTCCCCGCTCACTTACCTGCTCTTCACACAGAAGCTATGTTGATCACCCTATTCTCAACCCCTTGCAGTCCCACTGCACCCTTTCTGAGCCAGGGATAATCAGAATGGCACATAGTGTTAAAAACATAAATTATCCGTGGACATACGCTAGTGGCACAGTGATGTTCTCCCTTCCTTGTCCCCTCTCTAACCCACCTGTGATTTAGGACACGTTTTGAAACCTTCCATCCTTTGACTCTCCCCCTGTTTGTGTCCCCCTAATAGCAGCATGCAGAGCAGTGAACTTCCTACTTGAAGCTTCAGTGCTTCTTCCTCCAGCACAAATACTCTCAGCCCTTTGGAGATGTGGTTGGAGCAAAGACCCTGTCTTACTCTGTTGCTCAGAGCATCACACTTTCGGGCTCAGGCCATGCTACTGCCCTACAAACAGTATTTCCACCCTTTAGCAGCTTAACAGTGCACAGGACAAACGGAGATCATCATCCCGTTCACCACTTTACAAAGCCACTCCTTGCTCAAAATGCACCATGCTAAAAAGAATTTACTGCTGTTTTCTGGAAATTTGTCACGGTCTTGGTGTTCAAAGCTTCAGAGAGCAACTCAGGCCCACTGCTCAGGGCTGCAAAACCTGGTGTGGGTTTGCAATTCAGGGCCACGCAGCAGTGAAGTATCTCTCTCTGGCCATGCAAAGCTATGTCTCTCCTTTGACTGCAGCAGGGTCTGGGCTGCTCACTCTTCTCAGCTATGCTCTTGGTCCCCAGGGCCATGTCAGACCCCTGGGAAGTGATGCAAACCCACCCTTAACCAAGCAAAGTGGCTCCCTCCACCAGGATGGGGAAGCAAGCAAGCCAAGCCCTGAGCTCTTGTAAGCAGCAGTGTCCTGTTGTCATCCTCCCATAAACTGCCGATAAAGCATTTTAAATAAAAAATGAATGGTGGTGTTAGTGCTGTGCATGAGCTGTTCTGTGGACTCAGTGCTCTAATAAATCACCCACACGCAGGGTGAGGGCAATGCTTAGGGAATGGAGGGAGGTTTGTAGGTTGTGGAGAGAATGAGGTTTTCTGAGGTATTAAAAAGCACAAAATCCCCCTCTGGGAATGAAGGAGGAGGTGAAGGAGGAAAACAGGAAGAATAATTATAGGCCCTACATCTCTTTGATAAAGGAGGAGATTTTCTATATTTCAGCCATACTTACGTTAATTAGAAGTATATTGGTAGCAAAGAATTGAAGCGGGTTTGTAACTAACCAGTCAATGTAGGCATCATAGCATGAAATCACGCTACAAGCCCAAAAATGTGTTTTGCTAACCATCCATTAAATCTTAATCTCAAGTTTTGCAAGCCATTAAAACTGCAGGGAAACTTTCCACTGCAGCCAAACAAATCAGGAGCAACTCAACTTCTGTGCTTGCAGAAAAAAACCCAAGGAGAGGCAATCAGCTCAGCAACGAACATAAGCCTCTCCTCCCTTTTCAAGACTCATATTTTTATATTTGTTTAATATGAACGTAACTCTTATAAAAAGTGTTGGACTGGAAGAGACAGAAACAAAGCTCAGAAGTAAAAAAATGCTGGTTTCAGCTTTGCAGGGTCTGTTTCTTCACCCCTCTCAACAGGCTTGAAGTAACAACGCCTCATACTGAAGCAACTCGATTTTCCAGCTTTCCTAAACCTTGTTCTCCCTTCTGAGATTACTGATGTTACCTTAGTGCAGATGGACCAGACAGATGACAAAAACTGTCACGTTGGTTCTTACCAGCTCTCAAGTCAAGGGGAAGTATTCTGGCCTTTGGATAAAAAATCAGCCACTGAGAGACTGAGTAATCTCTGCCTTTGCTTTTGTGAGAATCAGCAGAACTGGGCACCACCAGTTTACGGCTTACTGGATGAATCAGTCTCAAAGAACAAGATTATTTCTTTTTTAAAGGTACCTAACGCCTACATCTGGATGCGTGTGAGTGGCTGAATTTTTCCAAGCTCTGAACATCCAGCAGCTTCTGCAGAGCTGGGGTGGGGGGGGTCTAACTTTTTAGGCACCCATTTTTGAAAGCTTTTGCCAAGAATCTCTTTCACGCCCACCTCCATCGCCTGCAGCTAGCAAAGTGTGAGAACCTGACATGTAAATGACAACGGAGCTGAGCTAGGGCTGAAGTCGTTCCTTTAATTCACTGACATTTCTGGGACAGTGAAACTGAACATGTCTGAACGTTCAGAAGAAGAGCTTTTGTTTTGTACATTAATAGTTCCCCTTGTTCTGCTTATGCAATTGTCAGCATTTATTCTGATTCCCAACCCTGCAGTTTGGGGTGTTGAGTGGATACGAGGGATGGTGAGGCTCACGATAGCTGCCCTTTTCCCTGCTCTTAAAATAAACAGAAACACGTGCACTGGCTGCAGCCCCTCCAGTGCTCGCCTCACCAAACCAAGCACTCGTTTCTGTTGATGCTTTGCTGACAAGGCTGTCAGCTTTTTGAGGTGAGCCTGTCACAGCAGAGAGGGGACCTGAAGAGCAGGATGCCTGAGCAGCTCCCCCCTGCCAGCAGCGTCTCCTCCTCGCTGCTTTCAGCACTCATGGGTCTTGCTGGAGTGATTCATCTGAGCCATCTGTCACTGCGTCCACTGCTGCATGTGGAAACAAGCTGACCTCCGGGTGGGTTTCAGGTCCCATGATCCTACAAATTCAACTGAAGAAAAGAAATCCCATGCTCCAAACCACAGCTGTGAAGTGCTTTCCCAAAGTCTAGCTGTATGGCCTTGCATATAAACACAAAAACGTTCCAAGACTTCCATGCAAAATGAGAATACTGTAGGAAATGCTTCGAGAAATGTATGGCTTGTAGTAGAAAAAGAAAAAAAGAACCCAAAGATGTAACTTATGTGATACTTTAGATCTCGATTATGCTACAGGCACAGTGAAATAGGTGGACAAGTTGTAATAGGAAATAGGATTTTGGAAAAGGCAAGGGTTTTACCCTTTGTCTTCTTGAACATGGAAATCATGTAGTTACGGGTTTTTTGCAGGAATACTTTTTTCTGTCATTGGGGTGTATCCTGGAGATTCTAACCAGAGAAGCTGTTTGTCCCTTTTACTTAAATGACAGAGTAACTTAAGGGCCTGGACTTCTTGCTTTCCAGAGCCTTTCTGCGCACCTAATTCCCTGCAGTTTCCGTCGATAATGTTATCTGCCTTACCCTGGACTAGGACATTTTATTCAAGACCTGCCTTCATCCCACATGTACATTCTCTCCCTCACTTGCTGAAATAGATGTCCCACCACCCAGTTCCCAGGCTCTTGGAGCACATCAGTCTGCGCCTGCAGTGCAGTAGGGGTGTGGGGAGCTGTCCTGGGCACTCACGGCATTGCAGCTGCCCAGCCTCTGCAATGGGATGCAACGCCTGCGCCGGACCCCAGGATGCCCCCAGTGAGCCCCACATGCCATGGCCTCTCAGCTGATACCCCTGCCCGAGCCAGGCACTCTCAGACTACCTTGCCTATCAGCTTTATCAGCTGCAGTCACAACCTTTTGCCCTTCATCCCACAGTCAGCGAAGGCAAAACCCAAGAAATTAGAGCAAACCAGGATCTCTTACTGAAGATGCTTTACTGCAGCTTTATTTTGCTGTAAAGAGTTTAAAATGAGAACTCAACTTTTCTCTCTTTGTCCCAACCACTTGAACACAAGCAATGTGGAAACTAAAAATATTCCCAGATGTGCTGCAAGCCCAAAGCAACTCAGCAGCAGGTCAACCCGTGGGGTACGGCTGGCTCTGCACCAGCTTTGCCTGCGCTGTGGAGTCCTCCCGAGACCTCACACCTTCCCAGTCATGTCACACGGCTGCAGATAGTTTAATATTCAATTGTCCATGGCCATAGAACTTAATTTTCCTAAGCGTGTTTGATTGTATGGTGGGAATCAGTTATTCATTAAGCATTGGATGCACCTTTTAGACCATGCTCACAACTACTGTTAGTAATTTAGCGTGTGTCCCAGCTCCCACTGACAAAAAAATCTCATAATTTGTTAGCAATTTTGGATCCTTTTCAAAAGGTGTCAGAAATGCTTCTGTTAATACGTATGAGAGACAGCTGGTAAAGGTCCAGCATATGGGACTCTTAAGGCAGTATGCCTGTCATGCCACAAGCACTAGTAAATACTATTGACTGCAAAGTGAAGAATTTATGCTATTTCATTTTGTGTACCGTGCCACATTTGCATGTGCATGACCAGCAACTCAGACAACTTGAAGAGACTTTATAAAAACATGTCCCCAGCTGCATTTGGGAGGGTGGTGTGGGGCGTTAGCGGCATGGGATCACTGCAGTAGAGGAAGAAGAATATGGGATCTGGCTTAGGAGTCTACAGGGCTAGAGATATACTTTTATGTTTCTGAAGCACAATAAGTTGTTGCTCTCTCAATGAGTGAGGGGATAGCTTGCAGACAACCACCAGGAAATGCACGTGAGAATAACAGGGGGAGTGTGTATATTTAGAAAGTGACCTGGAAAAACATAATTTATGGTTTCCGTTGTGCTGAAAGGGAACTGAACCAATGTAAATGCTTTTCCTCTCTTCCTTACTGCAGTCCCAGTGAATGCCTGGCTCATAGGGGCTGTTTGGCAGATCTGTATAGTTGCACAATTCTAATGAAAAGCTCCAGACTTTTTCCCGGCTTGTGCAAACATCCTGAACAGCCTTGAGACAAGAGTCATGTCAAATTTCATACCCGTTATGCCTTTTGCCAAAGCAGTACTAGCTAAAGACCCCTATCTGGGTCCTAGCACCCCACCCTTGAAGAAAGGTGTCAAGGATGTGCCCTGCTCCGGAGAACGGCTGCATCCTGCACCAAAGTCTGCTCCAGGAGTTCCCCAGTTGACTCTGGCTGATCAGTCAGCATTAGGAACATGCTTATCAGATTACAAACACAAAACTTTATTGGCATATGATGTTTACAGATGCAAAATAATGAGTTTATTCTGCCATGGGAAAATGTTAGACATTTAATTGGAATATTAGAAACAATTACTAAAGAAAAACAAGAACACAAAGAAAAAGGCATGAGGAAATTAAAGAACCCTGTAGTGTATGCCATTAAAAATTGGACACTTCAGGCTTCATCTTCCATCTTCCCTTGTAAAAGGTGTCTGCTCTTTTCCAAGGGTAAGGGGAGGCAGGTAGCAGATGCAGACCTAGGGACTCTAATTCCTTTTCCTCTCCCTTTCCAGGTTGGAATACTATGTACTAGTTATCCTTTCCTTACGAGTGCCTGTCTTCTTAGTCCTTCTGACCGAGTACAAGAGGACTATATAGTAAAAGGAGAGCAGGTTCCCATCATGTAGAATTTAACCATTCATTTGTCTTCCTACTTGGTGTATTTTACTGTTTGTTTGGCTTTTCCTGCTCCAGCTTTTGAAAAACATTGTGCGAAACCTTCAGAAGTACAAAATGTTAGAAACAAGCAATTTATCCTCATTTTAGTAGGCTCAAAATATTCTTGCCAAAATAATAGCATCTGGTGTATACATGCATAAGAAGTGTACATTTTTCCAATCTGAAAACTTCTTATTTTTCCACTAGGTTAACAATAGTGGAAATTCAGAAGTTATGCTCAAGATCTGCATTTCAAGTTTAATAAACAGGTAGTTATATTGAAGCTAATGTGATCTGTGATTAAAAAAAATTGAGTCAATTTATAAGGGATAAATCATGCTGGAAATATTATTATTGTGCTCGATGGAATTATGAAAACAAATGGAAAATAGGAATAAGGTAGATGGGTTATTTTGACTTTGTAAAGCATGTGAAAAACTAATACAAAATCTACAAAAAGATTACATCAGAATTGGCTAGAAGATGAACAAATGGTTTATGAAGAGATTAAACAAGTTTAATAAGGGATAACAAAGAGTTTTAATGATAAAATATCAGGAGCTATGAGATGAAATAAATAAAAAATTACCGTTGAGTCTGGCAATATTTCCAAGAAAGCATGAGTCCTTTAAAAGTCTAGATGTTGATCCTCTTTAAGGAGCAAAACCAGAGAAAATCTCAGGAGACACCTTTGAATCGACAGGCGTAATAATCACAGTTCAAATCCAATGGGGTCAGAGCTGGCTTTGAGAAAGAAAACATAGGAGTTTAAAACTAAGCAGAAAGTCAGTTTAATTTCCTAGACACTCGGAAAACTCTGTAAATATTACCAATGCCTTGTAAAGAATTTTCATTGGTGACCCAAAAAATGCATTACATACATGTATAGATAGTGCCAAGAGGCTAGTAAAACCATGTAATGCTGAGATGATCATATAACGAGGATCAGAAAGATAAGAGCATAAATATTAACCAAATGAAATCTACATGGGAAAAAAAATAGGTAGCTTAAAGCAAGCAAGATAAAAAAATATAAAGCATACACAGAGGTAAAAGAATAGTGAACTAAAGCAGGAACGGACTGGTGCGAGCTGGGGCCAGGCATGCAGGTACACAGAGCTTGGGGTGGGCTGGCACTGTGCACACAAGCTGTACAGTTCTGAAACTCGGTGTTTGAATGGTATCTGAAAGCACAAGGAAGCTCTGGAAAGAGCAACAGAGGCAAGAATTTTTAAATATTAAGTAAAAACTACATAAAAGGAGACAAAACTTAAAGCAGTGTCTATTGAATAGCAGAGGGTCTTTGCTTCCATCAGCCCACCATCTAACCCAGTTTACATCTTCAAGGAACAAGCTCCCTTTTCCCTTTTTTTTTGGTGCTTTTATGTCCAGGCTACAAATACTTCCCTTACACTGCTTGGGAAGTGTTTTAATGCCTTTACTTGCCTTTCCTGCCCATAACAAAGGCATGCAGAAAAACAAAACAGTAAAATGAATGAGAAAAAGTTGACTAAATCTTCCCAAAACTCAAGACAGGCTTCATCTGAGAAGAGGGCAAGTTTCTCACTCTATTTTTATTTTAGTTGGAAACGTCTGCTCACCCTTAATTGTGATACTGATAAAAACAGACAAGCATGACCTGTTGAACACAATTGGCCCTATAGTATTTTCCAGGTTCTGCAATTAGTAGTATGTCAAATGATGGGATATTGGTACAAGAAAAGGAGATGCAAACAACATTTCCACATAGTAGGTGACTGCCTACAGGCTGATTTGATTTGCTGAACTGAGAAGATGACACTTGTCAAAACTTGTTCACAATTAGAATAACTTCTACCCAGATCATCAGAAAAATGTCCTGTTCAAGACAAAGAATGCCCCCAAGGCATGGATATAAAAATAATGGTTATTATCTACTAGGATGCTGTCATGGGGTTTGGAGTTAAGTTAGGACCTTACCAGCACTAGGAAGGTGTATTCACTTTTTAGGGTGTTTCACATTCATAACTGCATGGATGTGGGGAGAGTGAAGACTTTCGGCAGGAGCAGAAGTGGAGGAGACCAGGAAGACCAAAGAAGTACATCTGACAAAAGATCAGATCATCTGTACGGGATACCTGGTGAGCACAGGACTGTGGTGGTCTTGACAATTCAAAACCATCTTGAAAGGATAACAGTCTCTCCTTTTTTTCAGTTCTGCTCTCTTGATATCTGCTTAGCCACCCTCTTCATACAGAGGATGGCCATAATTAGTGTATTAATCATACTATATTAGCTCTGTAAAGATGTTGATTGGCATTTATGGACACTAAAATATGGGCTGGAAGAATGGCATGCCATGTTTTTATCCCCCACATATCAATACTTACAAATGCTCAGACCATTTTCCTTAAGTTCCATTTCAGCCCCTGGATGCAAATATCTTTTATAAAGGTTAATGAGCCCAAGAGCAGGGGGTCCTTTTGCTCACTCCCATGACCACTGTCCCTCTAAATGTTGTGTCTCAAAATGTCACCAACTGACCACAGATACAATTTGCCCTCCTGCATGTCATGAATCTACTTCAGAGCCAAGCTAATATCTTGTCATATCTTTTTTTTTCCTCCACGGGCAAAAGACATAATCTTAAGTATCAGCCTCATACTGCCCTCACTAAACTAACCAGGCTAACCTCCTCTGCTCCCTGACACATTGTAAACTGCTGGTAATTCCCTGCAGAGACTAGGAAAACTGTATGTATATAGCAAAGAGAGTACCTTCACCTATGGCAAATGCCGTGAATCGCACTTGAGACCTACTCGAAAGAGTAAAGAGCACTTCAGTGGGACAATGGCAAATGCCGTGAATCGCACTTGAGACGTACTCGAAAGAGTAAAGAGCACTTCGGTGGGACGTGAGGGTGATTTTTTTCCATTCTCTGTGACACATGAGAAGACAGTGCTTTGCTGAAGTGGCTGTTCGCTTTCCATTGGAAACATACACATGTCTTCAGCTGAAGGAGAGAGTGGTGCTTGGATGAGTAAAGGGGAGACTGAGCTGCCCTTAAGGCTGCACAGACATTTCTCAGCCAGCCTTTTATCTCAGTGTCCAAATGCATAATGCATACATTGTAGTTACTCATCAACCTTTCTTGAAGAGAGCAAAAATGACACATGCAATAACTTTTAAGTTCTCAAATGTCCATTAGCAAAGGAAAAGCAGATTCTGGGTATGGCAATGGGTTTGCCAGATGTCCTTTAAGTAAATAAAAGCTTTGGCAAATTCTCAAAGTAAATCTATTAATAAAATAAGCATGAGGAAATAGACTTGGAAAATAAAGCTATATTTTTGCCACCAAATGTAGCATGCCATTTTCCAATTCTTGATGCCCTCTGTATGGCCTGCGTCTATGCTGTCACCTCTGAGCCAGGTGGGTGCATCCAACCTTCCTGTTGGGAATGGTCCTTGGACCACGCTGACACCGCAGAAGTACCACGTGACATTATATACAGTATGTAGGAGAAAAATATAATCTAAGAATTATCTGTAGCAAAATACTTTTTGGATTTTTTTTTAGAATGTGTAAATACAGTTACCAGCAAGAAAGTTAAACTACTTTAATTTCTCAGTGACAAATGGCATATTTCTATGTTAAAACATTGCCTGATTCCTTTATTTATTCTCCCTCCCCCAGGTCTTCATAAATTTCTTTAGGTCAAACAGCTCCTAAGCTTCCAGTACTGATATAGAAGCGTTCAATAATTAAATTACCTGCAGGATGATTCATATGCATCAAACACTTATAAATCCTACTCTTAATGCCAATATATATAACAAGACTTTACACATTTCATGGAGATATAGAGTGATATGATGGCAGCACTCACAATAAGGCAGAGGGTGTAACTCTACTATTTTATAGATCCAAGGGACCCATTAAATAATCTTGGCTTATTTCTCAAACAGCTGTTAATAAGAAGTACTTGTTAATTAAAAATTTGCCACTAATTGCAGCTGCAGCTTCCTACCCAGCATGACTGAAATGGCAACTGATAATTAATTATTTGAATGTGAAAATGAATGCCATGGTCATTCAGGAACACAGAAGGGTGCAATGCCACTGCTGCTGATGTTTCTGCAGTTGGTGAAAAAGGTGAGTGATTCCGTGCTTCCTGGCAGATTCCTTCCCATCTGGCAACACACACAAGTCTCGATAACTGCAGTTCCAATTACTGCTGCTATCTCCCCTCACCAGGCGCTCTCCCCATCTCCTGCACCTGCCTGGGCAGCTCAGGAAGCTGTTTCAAGCACTAGCCCCTTTTAAAACAAAGCACAACACAAGACAATTTTATTTTCTTGTTCAATTTAAAAGAAATCTTCTGCTAGTTTCTTGTCTACTGGAGCAAACGAGTGATTTTCAGACTCAGCCTAAGTGATAACGATTACGAGAAGCCACGGGAAAATAACTGACAGATTAATAAATACTAGGCAGTAATAAAAATATTGTGTGTATTTCACATGAGATCACATCCTCATCCATGAGGTCTGCCATGCGGTGAGCAATTTTAGAAAAAAAAAAACAAAAAAAAAACACACACACACACCATCAAAACAGAGAAGACTTAACAACCAGAACTGTCAGACTTTTAGATGTTATCAAAGACGGGGGGAATGTTCCTTTGGGGATAAAGGGAAACACCGGAGATGCACGGAAGCTGCTGGTTCATGTCAATTGTGACAGGTTCTGTTTCTCTGAAGACAAAGTGAGGCAAAAACCCACAAAAAGAGAACAGAAAAATCAACATCAAAGAAAATCGCATCTCCGTATTGGATGGTTTCTCTTACCAGAGAAGTACTCAGTGCTGGAGGAAGACAAGCCCAGGACGCACTCCTTTTGGCAGTCAGTTCAGGCAGGATGAGTTTCCTCTTTGTGTTTGCGTCACTGGTTAACACCATTTTTATTTTTCATTTTTGGCCCCACATTCCTATTTATCAGGCACGACTTTAGCACAGTTCCCAAGTTCAGTGAGATGGCTTTCTTCTCTGGGTTCACTAGTTCTTATTTATTTAACTTTTGCTGAAAGGTCTAAACCATTTTATGAAACGGTCAGAGCTACTTTCAACAAGTCAAGCAAGTGCAGGTGTCCATCCAACCAATGACCCAAACTGAATATTCACAAGGAAGTAAATGTGACTAGAAATATGCCTGTGGCTTGGGTGATTGTTGCTTACCAAAGAAACACAACTGTGGGGAACCAAAAATCTCAGGTTTTTCTGTTCGTCCAAGGATCAAAGGCTTTTGATTGTTCTTTTGGGGTGGCCATCTCCTTTCCTTTTCTCTGGTACCTGACAGAGCACTCTTGAAGTGGAAATCCCATTCTGAGGTAGGAAACTTACTGGGTAAAAGGGATGTTACGAAAGCTCGGCCACTTTAAGAATTTTATTTTGCAGATGAGCTTACTAGATTTCAGTGAGGAGAGTAAATAATTATACAGTAATTATAAGGGACATCACATATTCTGAGATGACACAGGTGGAATACATTATTAAGTTACATGTCAGTATAACAAGCCAGGTGGGAACCCCTACTAAAAGTCCAGCTCTCAAGAGGCAAGTCAAGGCACAGCCATAAGATGGATCCTCATACAAAGAGGGTATTGTGTGGTGCCCAAAAATTATCTTTTGGGAAATGCCATTTCATCACTGAATGGCTACTTTGCCTGATACTGTTCACATTAATTGGTTGAAGCTATTACTGTAGCACTGTTAGGGGAGTTTTTGTCTTTAAAAAAAAGAAAGAGGTGATGAGTCACCTGGTTGATTTAGCACAAATGGGAATTCACTGGAGGATTTCTGAATGGGTAATGCCTTCCTGAACTCAGAGCTCAATTAAGAAACTGAAGAGTTATTTCCTTCAGGAGAGCTTAGGCACAGGTAGAAGTAAGAAACATGGTTTGGTTAGGAAATTCCGGCCCAGAAATTGTATTGCTGATCCAGAGATTAACAGGGAACTCTGATCAGCTAGGTGTAATTTATTTTTATATGCTCAAAATGAAAAGAAAATTTCAATGTAGTCTTCAGAGGCAAGACCAGCCTCTGGCCTGTTCAAAAGTCCCACCAGCAGAGCTCCTGCCCATTACTGGGCATTATGCTGTTGTGAAAGGGGGTGAGAGTTCAGACACTCATCCTGCTTCACATTAATCCCTTCTCCCAAACCAGCCCATTGCCTCCCCTGCACAGAGGAGTGTCTGGGAACACACAGGGAATCACGGCCAGGTGCTCTGGCTGTGCATGCCCACAGCTCCACCTTGGTCGCAGCCATAGGACAGGGAAATTCATCCTGCACGAGGCCAGAAAACCAGCTCTAACAGTGCTCCTGTGATTCCTTCCCCTGTTTTCAGTCCTCAGATGTTTCGCTGTCAGCCAGCATAAGAGCAAAGCTGGTGTCACGCTGCGTTAGGTCTCTGTGCACCAGCAGCCGCAGCCTCCCAGCTCTGCAGCACTGGTTTGCAGGTTCCCCTGGGAGCAGCTCTCACCAGTCCTCATCCCTGTCACTGCTGCCTTCAGACAACTCAGAGCAGGAGAGACCACACAGGAGGTTTCATGTGTTCTGTGCTAACAAATGTAGAGGCACGGCAGTGTTCATAACGCACTCTCTTCAATTAAGTAAAATCCTTTTTAAAGATTTTTTTGAAGCGTGAGGTTTTGTCTTCTGAACAGGCTGTGCTAAGACTAGGTGAAATGTTTTGAGAACAACCAGATTTTAATCACATTTTGAAGGAGATATTTGTGGAATATTTTCTCACCAGTTTTTGGAAGCTTTAACAAACTTGCTAACTTTAAGGATCCACATACAGAATTAACTTTCTTTTGCTTCTTAATTTCTTTGTTTATGTCGCTTGGATGGAATCATACTGTCTATAAAATTTATTGACTGCTGCTATTTCCAAGTAGGGCACAGAGAACTTATGCAAAAATCTCTTCTGGAGGTGCAAGAAGAAAACTAGTAGTTGGTTTACCAGATTAGCAGAAAAGTACCTTGCAGCTGAGCGGCCAGCCTTAAAAAAGCTGTCCTTGTTCTGCCAAAAAGTAGGCTGGACATCCAAAGAGGCAAAGCCCAAGACTGGAAAAGCAATTAATCATTGACAGTTACCTTTCAGGAACAGCATATTCCCTGATGTCACTGCCTTTGCATTCAGGTTGGTTTAAAAAAGATTCAGTATTATTATCATACATTATCACCCTTGGAAAATGCTAAAACTGGCTCACAAGAGCTGCAGAACTTGTGCTGGTTCCATTTTGAAGAAGACACTCTGGGCAGCCATAGTGGGCGTCTTAGACAGAGGGACAACTTTGATGCCACTAACCTCGGAGAGAGAAATAGCATTCCCACAGCATTCATTAGGTGTAATAGAAGTGGAAAGGTTGGTTAGAAAGAATGAAGAGATTAAAATAGCATGCAAGAAAAGGGGGGTTATTTTTACACTCCAGTGCACATGGAGTGCCCATTAATTTTAATAGGAGCAATCATTAATGGAAGAACGTGCCCTGTTGTATTCTTTTATGGGACTCTGGCCATATTCAGTGACATTGCAAAAGAAGGCTAAAAGTAGTGTCAACGTAGGGGGAATGGAGAAAGGAAGAATGATGTGGCTGTAGTAAAGAAGTTCCTATAATTTAAAACACGTACACTTAAGAAGTGGGACTAGGGCTGGGGTCAGATGTGAGGCAGTCTCTGACAAGACATTGACCTAAGAAGAGAAGGTCAGGGAAGAGGACTCTGCTGTTGCAGAAAGCCCCAGCACCTTTTCTAGTTACACCAGAGTAATACAACTGCAGAGATCACCCAGCTAGTGGAACCCTTCATGCTGCCACCAACTGGAGTCCGTGGGTGTGCTCATTCAGCCCTAAGGCTGCTGGAAATGTTCAGAAACCTCCAAGTGGAGGATTAATAGATGCACTGGGATGTGGTGCATCAATATGATGATGGATGCTGTGTGTCACAAACCAGATCTCTATAGAGGTCTTCTGGGAGGGTCAGCAGGGTCTCGGGAGGCTGAACTACTTTGTCTTCCTACTCTGAGAGCAGGAGATGCTCTCTGCTGTCACGCTGGGAACCTGTCTTGCTCTGCATCTGCACAATGTCCTATGAACTGCTATTATAGCTAAAGTTTCTGGAGTACCATGATGGCATGACCAAGGATTATGAGTTTATAGAGCTACATGCAAAACACAATCCCAAAAAGCCAAAGCTGTTAAATGAGTATAGACAAGATGATGTGAAGTACAACAAGTGAGCCAACACTTCAGGCTGCAGTCATACCACACTGCTAATCTACCATTGACAATTGCCTTTCCCACGTGTCACGAAACACATAACGCTAGAATCTTGGTTTTACTTTGTGGAGCTATTTTTCATTAAATTAAATGCTTACAAACATCAGTTTGATTTTCCTTCATCACAGACATTTTCTTTACTATAACAAAGACCTAAAGGAAAACAAAAGGAAATTATTTCTAAAATCCTGGCCCTTTTATGCCTGCTAACATTGGCTTTTCTGATTCAGAGAGCAGAAGTTAAGATTTATTGAGTGACATCTGGTTAATTAAATGTCTATTTCCTATGGTGTGTTAAAGGAATCACAATGCAGAAAGTCAACATTGAGAGAGTAATTAAAGTGCACCTAAAGAGCAGAACTAACCTTGTAGTTCACTGTAATTAGAAACAAAATGGGAACAATATGTTTAGAGAATTACCTCCTTTATTAGGTTGCCATCGACAGAAACCTGTTTATGTGTTTGAAATCTCATTTCGCAAGCTTCCATTTTACTTTTAACCATCTGTGCAACTTAATACGTCAGCATGGGTGGCTATCTCAGCACCGAGCAGAGCTCAGTCACTGCAGTGACTTGGGAGTGCAGCATCTTTTCCCAGGGTTTCGGTTTGTTTTCTTTGCCAGCATAGGCTGCGGAAGATTTAGAAAGTTAACAATAGTATTGCAGTCATTGTTAAATGCCCGTTAGAAAGGATAAAGCTAACATATCACCAAAATATACAGTGCCTTTTTTCCCTGGGTTTCTATCAGGTTTTGCTTGCAAAGCTTCAGCTGCTTTTTCTGAACAGCAAATTTCCAAGTGCCTCTGGGTGTGAAAGGGAAGGGAACCTGGAGTGGTAGGGAAGAAATGAGGTCAATCTGGTCAGGAAATTTTCTGTGGTGCAATAAAGCGATCGTACCTGTAAAGGAAATAGAGACAGGCAATCTGTACAGACCATCAGGTCTTGGCTCTATTGTTTGCAGGTGTGGAGGTGGCCATCTAGACCTTTCACATCAGGTCTCATTGCCCACCTGAGCCTTTCAGGCAGGGCAGTGTCCCCACACACCTCCTCCCTTAGCTGTCACCTTTCCACTAGCCCAGGACAACAAATCCTCTGCCAAGGAAGGGAATCTGGACCCTCATTTTCAGTATAGCTGGCCTGAAGGAATACAATGAAAATCTTCAACTGAGATCCTCCAAAGTACAAGGAGTGACTGTTGCAAGGTTTGTCCAAGAACTCTGAGTCATGGATGGCTTGTAAAGTGCAAGAAATGGCTATAATGTGCAAGAAAACACATTTCAAAGCTTTGTGTTTAGAGAACTATGGTTCAAGTCAAAAAAAAATAAAAATCACCTAAGTATGAAATCCATGAAGCAGTCTCAAGGAAAGCTGTGAGATACTTTGATTTTCTTTTCATCAATTAAGATAAATTTATTAAAGATGTTTGCTTTGAGCCTTCTGCTTAGGCTACCTAATGTTGTAATTCTCTTTGGCTCGTCAGGTTGGTTACAAAAGGAACAATTACAGTGTCTCAGATGATGGCTTTAAGGAATGAAGAGCAGGATCGAGTAAACATTTATATACACAAACTGCACCTTTATTCCAACAAAGGAGAAGAACTTTCTTTTATTTATAAATAACATGTTTATAACACGTAAGGTAATACAAGGCAGAACTTTACATGTGCACATGGTGTACAGCAACCTGGAAGAGTGAGCGTGATCGGACTGGCACGAGGTTGCCAGCAAGAGCTCCCATCTAGTGGGACTACTGCAGGCACAGTGGTGACTGCAGGGTAGAAACACCCACAGCATCAACCTCTGAAAAAACCTACTATGATATAATAAACCAACAAACCAAACAAACAACTCAGCTTTTTTGTCCCAGAACAGAAGGAATGCTGTGAGTTTGCTGACATTAGATTTGCAGGGTCCATAAAGAGAGGCTAAGTTATGGCCATACGCTCTCTAGCCGTGCACATATTGTCATTTCTTATTCCTCATTTTAACCTTGCAAAGCTCCTCTGTTGCTTTTGCAGGCAATTGTCCTGGTTTGCTCAACCTTAAATCAAACTCCAAGTCAGCCCCCAGTACCAGCTTCAAAGAGCTCTTTTAAATAAATTAGTCTCACAATAACTTTCTTAGTAAATCGTTAGCGTTCCCATTTCAGGTAGAAGATAAGATATGCAGCACATTAACACTCTTTACAGAACCTTTGTGTTTCTTTTTAAACTGAACAGACCTGAGAATACATCTAGTTTCCCCTCAACTTTTGCATTCTAATAACTTACTTAGCACACTATTACCATATTGTACATTACTTTCATATTACCTTTTTTTGCAATTTTGTTTTCAAAATTGCCATTCTGTCCTTTTCTCATTTCTCAGAAATGCTTTGCACTCTGCTGGGAATTTATTCAAGTAAACATTAAGGTTGATCCAAACAGCTTTTTTTTTTTTTCTTTTCTCTTTTCTCTTTAGCGTATATAGGAAAAGGTGTATGAAACCAATAATGTTCACTCTCCATCTTTCAAATTTTTTCAAGCATAACAGACTTTCTCACCACCTCATAGCTTATAAGTTTCTCTGGCCTTGGACTCCACTTTGTCCTAATGCTGCACTAGTTCTCCTAATGTGAATCTCAAATTTTACATTTTCTGCAAAATTCTTGAGATAATATACACGTGATATGACAGACCTCAGGCAGCTTTTAACAGCTTCTTCACATCTCTTTCAGAATATCACCATCAGCAATGTGCCTCTGCTCCTCTCCATGGCAGAGCGCTGTGAATAAACCACGGGGGTGGAAAAAATCATGTTTCCATACAGCAGGTCTGAGAATGAGCTGTTGCCCTGAATAGTTTCTCTTGGGTCACATACAGTGAGTAGTGGGGAAAGAGCTCAAAGCCAAAGCGATAAAATGAAGTCCTTATGTGCTGCAATTGTACTCGCTATGAACTACAACACCTGTGCCCCTGCTCAGACCTGCTTAGGTCATTTTCTGCTTACATGGCACAGCAACTCGAAGCTTCAGCATCTGGAGGTCTTGGATGATGTCTCCCAGACAGAGAATATTTCTCTCCACAGGGGGCAATCCCAACTTAAAGACCTGGAGTGGCACAAAATCCACCACATACTTAAGGACATTTGACCAGTCAGCTATGTCCCTGCATTTCTGGTCTGAGGTTACCTAGGTGTTGTCTCTACCCATTGCATGCTTTGTCCTGCTCACTTGAAGAGCTGTCTGTCAGGAGACGTCTGTCCAGAGAACGAGCAGCCAAGCTGCACTGGGCTGGGTGGGTGACAGTGTAGAGTTGTGGCTCTTCTTGAATGGCCAGCAGCGCTTTGACATGTGAGTAGTTGTCACTGCCTCTCTGCCCCAGGTGCAGATTTATCAGACTTCGAAATGGGTCCGTAACCAGAAGGCTGGTTCAGTCTGGTTTCTCAATCCACCCTAGGAAGGCAGAAGGCAGACTTATTGCTGCCTTTGTGATGACCTTTCTGCTTCTCCAAACCTGTCCCTCGACTACTGCATTTCCAGATGTGTGATGCTCCAAATGCCAACCAACTCCAAGACCAGGGGTGATTTAGGTGGCTTTAGCTCCATTTTTATATTGACCATGTGTTTTCAGCAATAATATTTAAAATAAAACAAACATTTCCAATTCATTTAACTTCACAGTTTTATTTTCACTCTACTAGGTCTTCAAAACCAAACATTAAGTTTGTAGAGGGGTGTTGTTTTCTGTTTATTATTTCCCCGTTTTCTTTCTCTATCACCAAATGCCTGTTGTTTTCTAATTTTACCCTTTGTTCAATTTCTCTGAACTTCTGAAAACTTTCTCAAGCTTGAGAATCAGTTTTAAGAGCGTTAAATTTGCAATTAATGCAATCTTTCATTTTTCTCTTTCTTCCTCTAAGAATTTCGAAAAGTGGAAGAAATCTTGAAAAGTTAAGAAGTGAAAAAGAGAGTAAGAAAAAAGAGAGGAAAATCCCTTTAATTTATTTTATTGTACTCAGTGAAAAAAAATGTTCATGCATGCGAGTTGTGTAGGCTGAGATGGAAAGAAATTTAAAAAATATTTATTTTAAAAGAATTGGTGAAAAGTATCACCTGGAAATAATTTAAAATAAAAACTATTCTGAACTTGTTCTGAAAGTTATGCTTTCCTCTTTGAATGAGCTTCCAGTGCTCTAGAGCAACTGTATCCCAGCAGAAGGCATAAGCAGTAACAAATATTCTAAGTCATCTTTGACTTGTTCATTTTAATTTGGATTTTGTTAAAGGAAGTCCCAAAGGATTCTGGGAAAAAAAAAATATAAATTTTTTAAAAAGGGAAATAAGTGTGTATGCACGGCCACCAAGGCTCTTTCTTGAAGCTGTTCTGTTTCACACATCTCAAGGTTTGTTTGCCTTTCCATCTCAAGGTTTATATACCTTTCCATAAAATCATTGGATTTTAAAGGCAAGTCTACTACTAAATGAATAATTTTGTATTCCAACCACCCGTTAAACTGTCAAAGCAGATTCCAGTTTAACGAGATACTCCAAATGAACAGTGGAGATGTCTACAAATATTGAAGTGAGAGCACTGTTTCGTTTGAAAACCACAGTATAGGCACAAAGGCTGAGTATAAATCTAGGGCGTGAGGGTCAGTAGCTGGAGCAGACTAGCTTACATAGTAGAAGAGGTTTTCTTTACACAGGGTGCAAGCTAGAACATTTCAGCCAGTAACTCCTGCGCCGAGACAGTCCTACTGCAAAATTAGAGTACAGACCTCAGTACAAGTGATGGATGCTCAAGAAAGAAATTAATTGAATTGTGTTGACTTAAATCAACTTAGAGGAAAAAAAATCATTGCAACATCATAAGTAAAGGTTATTCTGCTTACAAATCCCAGTGACTCAGCTTTCTAGGAGGGGATTACATGAATCAAGAGGAATTATGAGAAAAATACAGTGCTGTGAGGGTAACAGTGAGTTAAAGTGAAATCTCCTTAATGAGGAAGGTAAGCAGACCACATGGTAAAATTGGTGCTCCAAGGTAAAACAGAATGAGCAAGAAGCAAAACAAATCCAGGAGGAGCTCATTGTGTATTGTGTTTTAAATATTTGCAAGTTAAAACACATTTTTTATGCTTTAAAAATATTTTGTAACCCATGAAACACTGTCATCCATATAATTTGTCTGAAAGAGATTTATCCATATATGCATTGCTCTTTGCAGAATTCACAGGGCGAGGTGGAAGCCTTGCTTTTTGGCACCCTTTCTATGCAGATGGCATATGGTGGCAGCATCTTGCATTCTTTATTTCTAATTCTGGGTACATAATTCACGCTCTGAGCTTAAAGAGCTGTGTACTGAATGGCTGCTCTCTCTAATCTCACACCAGCAAAATTCCTACTGAAGGCTGTTTTGCCCATGGAAACCTTGTATGACTGCTCACCAGGACGGGAGCGCTTATTCCTCAGATTCAGTGAAAGTCTTTCAGTTAACCTCAGTGGATGATAAAGCCCAGTAGAAATGATGTCACATTCACACCGCTACACACTAAGGGCAAAAACAATTAACATGGCACCAGCTGATAGATTACTGTTTCTCACTTGACCATAAACCTCTCTCCCTCCTTCCCTCCCACTCTCAGCATATAGAAATATCACTATAATTTATCTAAATCAAATTAAGTAAACCGGTAAGTTAATTAATTGATGTATTTTAAGAGCAGAAGGGACCTCTGTGATTACCTGTTCTGAGCTTCATAATGAGGATGTGGAATGTAATCTATTGCTATTATCAATGTCATGAGGCGATGGCAGCATGTGTCTTCAAGGGGGACATATAGGCTTGATTAAAGACTTCAGGCCATGGCAATCCATGGCAGCTAAGGACACGGTGTACCTCTGGTTGACTACAGAATGTTAAAAACAAGCATCTCATTTCTGCTTGGAGTTTGTGCTGATTCGGCTCAAGGCACTTGTGAAATCTTTCAGTGCCGAACTGAAGGGATACCAAAATCCTTCCTGCTAGTGTACATGATTTTAGACTATGATGAGGTGGCCTCCTAAATGAAAAGAACAAGCAAAGAACTGTGTATTTCCTGAAGACAAGAATTAACATCTATCAACCCTAAATAAGAGGGAGAAATTGTACCAATATTATAATAGCTTGTATAAAGCCAAAGTAATATTCGCTGCTATGTTTTAAGGCAAAAAACCATTCCTCCTTCTGTTTTGTATGTACCACTATTTGCTGAATATTAAAATATTTAGATGTTAAATTTCTAGTCCCCCCACAAGGCATTATACAGTAATATATATGCAAAATATGAAAACAAAAATAGATTTGCCTACACATCAGCATTTCCAACACTCATTAATGCCAGGACAAACAAAACACCGTGTTCCAAGTCCTCTCTACATCATCTGTCATTTGGATATGCTGAATATAATGAGTCAGAACCTTAAGGTTTGTGGGGGGAAAGAAGTTCATTTTTATCTTTCATTTCCAACAAACATGATACAAAAGCCCATACACAGGTTAGAAGGTAAGGACCCTGGAAGAAAGCTCCAGGCCTGGATAATGGGGACATAGATACAGGACATAGATGCCCCTGATTCCATATACTTGTCAGTACTTTCTGGTGCTTCCAGCATTGCTCTTGGTCCATCTCCTTACTGTGTTATGTTTGCTCCTTTTGGCTTCAGACCAAGACACTTGGGGGTTTATTGTTCCTTAAGAGCTAACCTGAACATATTTGTGCAGAAGTTCTAGTGACAGGAAAAAACTAATTTATTGTGCCAGTATTTTTCAATGCTACACAGTGAATCTGTTTGTCTACTGTAACCACAGGCGTGTAGACCGAGGCCAGTGGAGATCACCAGTCAGTGACTAGATTTAGTCAGAGTGCAGCTTTGGGACATATAGTGTTGGATGTATCTGGACAGTACACAACAGCGAAGATGAGCTGCATTTCAAGAAGTAGAATGCTCCTCAACAGCATGGACATTAGTCGTGGCACTCTGGTGAAGTTCCCATGGACTGGAAAAGGGGAAACATAGCCCCCATTTTTAAAAAGGGAAATAAGGAAGACCCGGGAAACGACAGGCCGATCAGTCTCACCTCTGTGCCTGGCAAGATCATGGAGAAAATCCTCCTGGAACCTATGCTAAGGCACGTGGAAAACAAGGAGGTGATTGGTGACAACCAACACAGCTTCACCAAGGGCAAATTGTGCGTGAAAAATTTGGTGGCCTTCCATGACGAGGCCACAGCACTGGTGGATAAAGGAAGG
>NW_010128497.1:27837-28167 GCF_000699245.1 Pterocles gutturalis | reverse complement strand
TGGGGGCAATGTGACTATGTGTGGGGGGGGGTTGGGTGCTAACCGCAGCAAACGTCTGCCCCCCAGCCCTTTGCAAGCCCCCACCAGCCATGCACACCCCAGGGACTGGGGATCCAGAGCTCTGGGTCCAGCCCAGGCCCTGCAGTGGGGTCCTGACCTATTTCTGGGGGGACACACATGGGGAAGGCACCTTTTACCCCCATATTGCCCCCAGATCAACGGGACCTGCAGCCGCTCATCCCTGTTTCCCTCCCGGGGTGGGGGGGGGTGCCAGGAAAGCAGTTCCCCTGTCCCGTCCCTTCTGTCTCCCTGGACCACCAAGTGCAAACC
>NW_010128497.1:13420-27806 GCF_000699245.1 Pterocles gutturalis | reverse complement strand
TTTTCCTCCTGGCCTTGATGTAAATAGTTATTTATGAGAAGAACTGGGGGAAAAAAAGAGGGGGGAGATGGGCTTGTGCAGGGGTGAGGAGCAGAGGAAGCCCCTTCCCTGCCCACTCAGCGCCTAGCTGGGCAAAGGGATGTTGGCTCCTCTGTGTCCCGAAACCTCTGTTCCCTCTTCCCCATCCCAGCCCAGGGGTCAGCCCAGAGGTGGCCCCTCTTGTGGGGACATGGCCAGGAGGGGAGCAAAGGGTCCCTGTGCAGCCCCTATGTACTCATTCCCTTCTTCTTCATCCCTCTCCCCCTTCCTCATCCTCCTTCCCCCTGGTTTATACCCGGTGCTGGGACATTTTTCCTTTCTCCACCTCTTTTGGCACTTTCCCTGCTGTAAAACATCCCCCAGACGTTGCTCCCAATTAACCAGGGAGATTTATCACTCCCAGTTAGCCCTCCCAGCCCCACTCAGCACCCCCGGGGGTGGGCAGGGCGAAGCAGGGGGTGCCCCCTTCACCTGGCTTCCTTCTACCTTGGGGAGAGGCAGGGATGGGCTATGCAGGGCCAAAATCCTCCCAGGAGCATCCCCAGGGCAACACAAGGATCGCTGCGAGCCAAAGCGCGGGGCTCGCTGGGGTGTCTGCAGCGAGGTCTGGGCAGATTTCACACGTGCCAGGAGCTGACACCAAGCAGGGGCGAGTCCAGAACAAATAAAATAACAGGAGTCAGAGGGATTTACAGACAAGATGGCAATCGCCTTGCTGCTGCCGCTGAGCTAGTCTGCTCCTGCCCGGGAGGAGAGTCGAGAGCTCACGTGTGCAGCAGCGGTCATGGGGAAGGAATCAACAGTTTGCTAAGGTTTTCTTCCAAAATGGGAAATTTTCCGCTTTGAGTAGGAGAGAAAAAAGGAAAGATCGGTATGTCGGAACAGATCGTTTCAGTCTTGTCTTCCTTCCTCCCTTCCTAGCAAATCCACTGGTTTCTTTAAGAATTAGTCTCCCAAAAATCATTGTGCATCTGGGGTTTTTTTTTAAGTTAAAAAGCGCAACATTCCTCCCCAAAATCCTTGTATGTGATTTTTTTTTTTTAATAATTCTCTATGGAAAAAAAAAGGCTTTGACACCCCATTTCTCACCATGTGAGTGAGTTGATCAGGGATCTTGGCAGGGGTCTTTGCAACACCCTTGCCCTGGCACTTGCGCTGCCCAGGAGACGTGTACGAGTCCCAGCACAGTCCAGGTTTGCACGAACACGTTTCTTCCTGCAAACCCTGCACCTGGGAGGAGCTCACCCCACCGCCTGCCTCCCTTGGAGAGGAACAGAGACAGAGAGCTTTGGAGCTGCCTTGGATACTGCTCTGATGGACTGGGGAAGGCTACAAGGAAGAAGCAACAGGGCAAGGAGAGATGCTTCCTGCTCATAACCGCCAGGGAAATGGGTTTCCAAAAGGCAGCATGAGCTGGGCAGCCTTTTGGGGTGAAGCAATGTGGGGACCAGGTTGTAGGGCTTGGTGGGAGCATTTGATCTTGCTCAGGGGGGTTATTGCATCCCAAAAGCCCTCTCAGGTCCTGGGTGTGTGACGCCTGGATGCAAAAGAGCAAATGTCTACTCGAGCGCAAATGCCACACTCCTTTTTGCAGAGGGAGCCCTGGAGCTCTGGGATTTCCCCTCTGGTGGGGGTTTCAGGAAAGCATCTGAGCAATGGCTGGGCCATCAGGACCAGGTTTGCCCCCCTTCTCCTCTTGGTGGGTCCCTTCAGGGACTCCTGGTTGGGTGGGACACATAGGATTGCCGTTCCTCTGCCACTGGGCATCAAGAGCATCCCACAGAAACCTGAGTCCCCCCAGGAGCTGCCAACATGCAGGTACCAGCGCCCTGCCTTGTCCTGCCATCCTCCCCTCCGTGGTGCTACTGCAGACACAACCCAAAGGCTCCCAACAACCCCAACCCCAGCCCCATCTTCATCATGCCCCGTGTGCTTTCCTGATGTAAGGGAGGTTATTTCCAGGTAGGACAGAAGGAAGGAAGGAAATACCAGTTGGGAGCTGGTTTCTGGAGAGCCACCACTATGGCTGGAGGTGAACCAATGACCAGCATCTCCTGGTCCTGAATGGAGCAGAACAGCTTCTGGGTGTCCCTTATTGCTGTGCTCATGGGACTTTTGAGCATTTGCATGATGGTGGTGGGCAGCTCCCTGTCACCCATGACAGTGTCCACCGCCAGCTGCACCACCTCTTACTTAAAGGGTCTTCACCAGCATCAGGCTGGTACCAACACCCCAAGGACTCAGCACCACAGCACCAGCTCCTGTCCTCCAGAATGGACATCAAAAGCAGACAAAGGCCAGGAAGAAACAATTTCCTGCAGTGGTGAGAAGCTGAGTCCAAGTTCCTGAGATGTGGTGCTCCCACCACTAGGCCATGGCACCTTCCCTCACAGATGGAGACAGATGTGTCCCAGAGGTTCTGCTCCATCCCTTCTGCTCCTTGGTTACCCGGGAGAGCATCTCCTTCAGTACAGACCAGCATTCAAGCCTGGGTTCTGCTCCATCCCTTCTGCTCCTTGGCTACCCGGGAGAGCATCTCCTTCAGTACACACCAGCATTCAAGCCCGGCCTGTTGGAGACAACTCAACCACTGACATCCCCGGCCTACATCCCCCATGTAGGCCCATTCTCCAGGTCTCCATTGCCTCCATCATCCATTCCCATTGGCACCCACTATGCCAGTGTGCCTCTGGAGAAACGGGGGCAGTTGCGCGGAGAACCCACATGTGGCAAACAGCGACGAGCACTGGGAGAGGACGCGTCCACATCTAGCCACTCTGCCAGCCCTTATCTGGGGAAGGCGCATCCGGAGGAAACAGGGAAGAGCTAAAAGGGGACATCTGGCTGCTCAAACCCTTGGCCCCCATCGCCAACGTATCAGGTGAAGATCCTGGCATCCTCTTCACCGAAGCTAGGCAGAACGGCTGCATCTCCGGCCTTCCTATCTCCTTGAAAAGCGTGGCAGTTCCTGAATTGCCCGGCCGTGGCGGGCCCTAATGGCCCAGAGCTGATGTTTTATTGTCGGGTTTAAAAGTGTAATTAGTTCAAGTGTAAACAAAAAAACCTTGCTTAATTAAGAATTTTTAAACAGGGCAGAGAGAGATTCCGGAAACATTAATGAACCCCAGGCAAGCACCATAAAATTGATTGAGGGAAGAGAGATGGCAGGGGACGGGGGAGGGCTGGGATGGGGATGCGTGATGAGAGGGTATTACTGCAGAAATCGCCTTCAGTTTACTTTGGCCACTTAATGCCGAAGTGCATTTGGAAGCCTGTGTTTATGGCAATGGGTCTCCATAGAAATACCTAATGATTTTTTATGCATTAATGGGAACGATGGACAGCGGTAATATATTGTTTAAGGAGATGGAGAGGATCCTTTTAAGGCTGACGTGTTATAGATCAAGAGTGACGGGACGGGCCCTGGGTTGAGGTTCCCCGTGCCACGGCCTGTTGGGCCCCATGCCTTAACAAGGATCAAATGCCAGCCTGTACCTTTAAGAGTCCATAAAAAGAACAAATAAAATCAAAGTGCTGTTTTCCCACCACCCCATTCCTCCCTTCAATGCTCTTTTTGGCTGGTGCCAAGAGAAGCTAAATATATCTGCCTTTCCCGTCTGCAGGCGATCGTCTCTGTGGATGGGAAGATGTTCTGAGTGTTTCCCATCCAGACGGCTCCCAGTACCGAGCAGTAGATGTGTGTCTCCAGGTTGGTACGTTCTCTGTAGGTTGAACCCTCTGGAGCAGGGCAAGGTGCCTGGAAGGTCCTTCTTCCCATTGACTGGGAAGCAACCAAGGGCTCCACTGGGCTCTGCCCAAGGCCAGCTGGCCTCCCCCTGGCTGGTTGGGTTGTTTGGCGTGAAGTGCTGGTGAAGGTCAAGCAGAAGGAAGACCCCTGAAGACTTTCTGTGCATGCGTGTCCTCTTGAAGGTGATGGGAGGGAGAACTGGAAGGGTCCAGAATAAATTGAAAGAGAAGGAAACATCAGTTTTTGTCTTGGGAAAGGTCACTCCTCTTATTCTACAAACAGGGGCGAAGAGCCCTCTGCTCAAGAAAGGAGTCCTGCTGTCTCTCTCTCTCTCTCAGGCTGAGAGCTCAGCTCAGAGTGAAGAGCAGCCCATGTTGTTGGCAGCTGAAGGACTTTGAAGATCAAAGCATATTTTGGCTTTCACCTTCCTGGCCCAGCAAAAGGCCCCAAGCACCTCACTGAAGCTGCGTTAAACAAGAGGGTGACGGCCAGGTCTGGCACCTCCCCTGGCCCCTGTGCCCTCCCCAACCTGCTCAGGGCTTTTCCCAAAAATGTTGGGCATTGCGGGCCCCATTGGGGACTCAAGACTAGGTCCTTCCCTCGAGGGATTGGAATGACCAGGGCCACCAGGTGACACTTTGGTCCTTCAGGGCTTTGCTGGGCAGAGAGAGAACCTGGATGACAAATGTGAGACCAAAGAATTCCTCAGAAGATGAGCCTGGCTCAAACTCACTCGTTCTTCCAACAGCTCTGAGAGGCATTATCTAGAGATAGGAAAACTGAGGTTTGGGGAGTTGAGACCATATCTACTGCTTTGGTGCCCATCGACCAGCAGCTGTGTAGGACAGGCTGTGCTGCTAAGGGAGGGATGGCTGCTGCCAGCAGAAGGAGGTGGAGTTGCACCACGAGGTAGTGGAAGAGAAGACCTGAGGCCAGCAGGTTATTTCCTGCTTGCTGTGGTATTTTTGACAGTAGAGCAATGTTCATGAGTTTTCATGCTCCTGGCCATGGAGGGACAATTTAGCAACACTGGTCCAGTTAGGCTGTTGCTGGGATGCTCAGGGTGCGCACACACCTGCAGCAGAGACGTAGCCCATACCTTGCACTCCAAACAGCATTTAGATGTTCACGTAGGCGCCAGGAGGTCCCTGACACGCTGTCGCCTCTCTCATCCCGTCAGACCTTGCGGCACACAAGGCGTCTGGAGCCACGTGCCGGCACAGCACCCACCGGCAGAGCTCCCAGGGGGCAAGCTGGGCTCCTCAGGGCTTTGTCCTCCCTCCTCCTCTTCCGTCCTCTCCTCTCTGCCTCTTCCTTCATTATTTCTCTGCTCCTCCCCCCCTCTCCCTGCCTCTCCTCCCTTCCCCTGGCTTTTGTTCCTTCTCTTCCCCTCCCTCCTCCCAGAAGCCTTCCCCCATCTCCAATCCTTGCTCCCGCTGCCCAGCCTGTGTCAATTAAGTATCGATCCCCTGTTCTCTATCAGTGGTCAGCTGAGCTAACCAGTCCTGCTAGGTGCTTTTCACAGTGATGAATAATAACAATAATAATAAAGGGGTAGGGGGGAAGGCAGCTGCACTTCGTGCCTACAGCTCTTCACCTCTCCCTACCCCGCGCACGCTCGCCCTTGCCCCCTCCACAGCTACAGGCAAAATCGATAGCGCGGAGTCAGGAATGGAATATTTTTATCCTCTAATTGGGAAATGTGCTTTGACAAAGCCCAAGGAGCTGGGAGGGGGCCGGGAGATACTGTACCGAGAGCCAGGGAAGGCAGTGGAGCCCAGCCAAAGCGGGGATGCCCGGGATTCGCTGCTGTAGCTGGCAACAGCTGGGAGGAGGTGACAGCGGTGGGGACTTTGTCTGGGTCCAGGGCATGGCTCTGGAGGAGTAGGGAAGTGTTGGTCCCACGAAGGAGCCAGTCTTGACCCAGGGGATGTTGGTGCAAGAATAGAAAGAGGACAAAAAAAAGCCCTCCTCCCCCCCATCAACTCTCTGCCAGCACTTTGCTGTTGCAGTTGAAAGGAATGGAGCGTGTGCGCTACTCCCTGCTGCCATCCAGGGGCCCCACGTCCCGTGGCATGACGTGCCGCATGTCCTTGCCCAGGCCTGGTGGTGCTGAGCAACGTGGGACCGTTGTGCATGGGATGCCATAGCACGGTGTCCCAGGAAGCCACCAGCCCACCCCCGGTTATCCTTGGGGAGATCCTTATCCTGCAACGCCCAAGGCAGCTGGCACTGACCTGCCTGCCACATGGGTGGCAGACTTGCAATGACCCTCACGCTGCAGCTCCAAGTTTATCACGGCTAGAAATATCTTCCTGTTTCCAACTGTGCAGGCCAGGTGAGTTGCACTGGCTTTAAAATATCCCCTTCCTCTGGTCAAACCGGGTACCGGTGGGTCCCCAGGCACCCCCAGGTCTTCAGGCACTGTTGGGTCTTCAGGCACTGCAAGCCACATGCTGCTCCAAGACACAAGGGTGCAGTTTGCCAGAAGCCAGCATAGAATCCCAGAACGGGTTGGAAGGGACCTTAAAGCCCCCCCAGTGCCACCCCCTGCCCTGGGCAGGGACACCTCCCACTAGTCCAGGTTGCCCAAAGCCTCATCCAGCCTGGCCTTGTTGCCTCCCGTTGCCTGTCCCAGCCAGCCCAGGGGGTCTGCAGCCCTCAGGGCTATGGGGCACCGGTGAAACCCGCGGTGGTGCAGAGCCCTCAAAATCCCCCAGATCAAGAGCAAGGTCTCCCAGAGCCGCTGCCAGCCTGGACTGGGGCTGCACCGGGCAAATCCTGGAGATGTAGAGGAGATTTGGGTCCTGGCTCTGCGATACAGCCCCGCTCCCTTCCTCAGGCTGCAGAGTTTGGGGGGAGTTAGGCTGTTGTCTCTGAGTTAGGCTGTTACCTCTACATTAGTCGCCAGTCCCCAAATTGGGAGCATGTGGCATTCTGCCTGGCTCTTAATTAGAGCCTCGGTGCTGAGGCAATATCAGGGCCCGGGGTGAGAGGCTGGGGAGAAACGCAGCTGGGGAAGTGTGCCAGGTGCCCAGGACCTCGTGCTTTAAATAGCCAGCGAGGCAGGAGCCTGGCTGCTGTGCTTGAGGAAAGCTGATGTGAAAATCAAAGAAAAGATGAGCAGGAACGGCTCGGGAAGCTGTGCAGTGGTGACTCCTTCATCAGCCAGGCAGGAGGAACGTTGTAGACTTCAGCCGAACAAAGCGTGCAGAGGAAAGCTCCGGAGTGAAATGCCGTTTAAAAGATGAAATTAAATACTTTGACTTGTCAACACAGGATGTTTCAAAAGGTACTTAATTTCCATGTTTAAGGTGCCGATAATGTTTCTGAGTAAGTTAAGAAGTTACTAGAATTTACTCTAATTCTGTCTTCCCCAGTTTTATTCCATAGGAAAAGTTGAAAAGTTCTAGTTAAGGAGAAAAAAATATCTAAAGGCTGAAGATGATACTTCTCACTCCTCTGGGCCAGACCTGCAGAGGTTTGCTGCTCCCACTCAGCCCTGCAGCGGTGTGCTGGGGACTCTGGTCCTCAGCGGGAGGGCTGAACCTCATTTGTGTGCTTCAAGGGATCCTGTGGAAGCAGAGTATGACCCAAAAAAAAAGTGGCTTCTCTGCAAACCTGGGGACAGATCTTAAAACTTATTGAAATTGTGTCTTCAGCAATAGAGGACAGGTTGGGAAAAGCCAACAGAGTCCTCAAGTGCAGGTGCTGCTTTGCAGGGGTATTTCAGATAACCTCAAATGGAAGGAGCTTGGGTACAAGTCCAGGATGGTCCTAGAAAAGCTCCCACACCATGAAATCCACAACCAGTCCCCCTCCCCCCCCAAAAAAAAATTTCCTTATCCAGTTCTGGGATGGAGCTTGTGGAGCAAGGTCCGGGCTCCCCCAGGGTCTCAAGGAGATGGGGCTGGGGCTGGCCAAGGATGCGAAGGGGTGATGACCACCTGTGTGCGAGGCAGAGTAGCTGGGCAGACCCAGCCTCACCCATCTCACTGACTTTAGTCTCAACCAACATTCTCCTTGAAGAGGCTGAAGTGATCTGGAGAAGCCTGGCAGGGTTTTATACCATTCAGTGGCTGGCTTTTTGTTCTGGTTTGCTTTCAAACCTTTTAAACATCTCATCGACTTGCATCCAGCCCGTGCCTTCGCCGTAAGAGCACTCTTTGTCTGCTTTTGGTTTATTTTTAGGCATGCCAGGATCTCTGTCTTGTCCTGACCATGCACATGAAGCCTTTTGCCGAGATGGAGACCCAGCATTGAAACCACAACTCTGCTCCTTTCCACCCAGCTCCAAAAGCTCGTCGCCAGTGGATTTGACTCACTTCTGACTGTCCCTTCTCCTGCCAGCGATGCCCGGGGCTTGCTGTGCTGCCAGCGGGTGAGATGCCAGTTTGCCCACCCAAGGAGAGACCACCTCAGTGCATGCCTTGGGCTGGGGCTGAGCCAATCTGCTGGGAAATAAAGACAAATCAGCAGCTCTGCCTCCCACAGCAGGGCAGGGAGTGATTGCAGTTGCCATAGCAGTGGGCACAGTCCTCTCCGTCCAGCCATCCCTGGCAGCCTGGTTTATTTTTGGCTATTATTTTCCAAGCTGTTTTGAATGAAACCAAGAATGAGTTGGAGGGAGAAACAAAGCAAAAGTACTCCTAGCTGGATTCCCCTCCTTCTCCCCACAACAAGGGGCGCACAGGGAGGTGTACGGCAAAGGTTACTGGGCAAATTGGTGTGGTTGTGGGGGCTGCTGCATCCTTCAGGACACGGCAGGGCTGAAAGCCAAGGAGAGGTGGTGCAGCTTCTCCATGGCTTGGTCGAGAGTGGAGATGAAATGGGGTGCTTTCCTTCGTGGGATGAGTAGGGGTTCAAATCCCAGTCCTCTCCTCTTTCTATGACCCCGTGAGAGTAACCGGATCCCTCTTCGGGGAAAAGATGCCTGGATTGGGAAGGTATTTGCCTTTGCCTACAAAGCACAGGCTGACCGTCAGCCTGGCTGCTCCATCCTGGTGGTTGCAAACCTCTGAGAAGCAAGAAGAGGATGAAGACTTGTGCCAGGGAAGATGGGGTGGGTCATGGGCAAAAGGGCAGCTCTGGATCCCCTGCCCAAGGAGAGCCCGTCTCTGAGCACCTTTGCCAGTGTCAGCACGCTATGCTGTTCCCCAGCTGACCCAGTCCCCAGGATCCAGGCTTCATTGCCTCCACCTACTCCTGGAGATCTCCAGGGTCAAGGGCCCTGCAGACATCCCAGGAGAAGATCCTGCTCTGCAGGTTCCCTGGCCAGAATTGCTCATGTGGGATCCTGGCCCGGGGGATGGATAGACAGACCTCAGGACGGACATGTCCATGCAGGACAGCAACAAGGGCTTGAAGACAACATCAACAAAGGCAGAAGCCTTCTTCCTGGGTGATGGACCTTCCTCAATGTCCTAATTGTCTATGGGATCTGTTGGTCACTTCCACGTTCTCCGAAATTTGCTCGGTTCTTACAGTGTCCTGGGCCTGAAATAGGTTTTATTCTCCTGGAGAACCTGGGACCAGAAATATGGCAAGGCAGAGCTTGGATATAATTTCTTCAGCCTGAGAGTGACCCCCATGGAGGACTTCCACGTGGGTTCCACCGTGATCAGTGCTGGGACCCACTCTTACCAACGCACTCTTAAATAATCAGTGAAAAAGCAGAAAATAAAGTGATAAGGCTCGGTGGGGAGGCAGAAATGTTCAGGGTAGTTGACACAAAGACTGAGAAAGTTTACAGAAGGATCTAAGGACACGAGGAGACTGGGCAATAAAAGGGCAGGTAAAATACGATGTTGATAAATGCAAAGTCATGCACATGAGGAAAACAACCATAACTACCTATATACCGTGATGGGCTCCAAATTAGCTATTACTGCTCGGGGAAGAGCTCTTGGAGTTAATGTGGGTAGTTCTCTGGAAATGTCAGCTCAATGTTTGGCTGCAGTCAAAAAGGCAAATCAGATGTTAGCAATGATTAAGAGAGGAACAGAGGAGAAATCAGAACACATCATTATAGTCCTGTGTCAATCCATATCCGATACTCCCATCCCCTCCCGGTCCGGGAGCTGAGCACGGAGAGGCACAGAGAGCGGGATGGGCTGGTACCCACAGGTGGGCATGATAAAGGGCATCACTGAAAGATGGTGAGCAGCCTGGAGAAGAAGGGAAATGGTTATTTTCTTGTTTTCGTAACAGAAGAATGAGGCAGTCAAATCTCTCTGATAAAAAGACTCAGAGCAAACAGGAATCGTCTTCTTTCTGTGTTTCCTTGTGTTTAGGAACTCCCCATCCCTGGGCTGCCGACACCCAAAGTGTAAATGTGTTTGGAGGGGCTGGAATAACCCCTTGAGGGCAGTTACGTGGGATGGCCAGTGCAGCCTCAGCTAAATAAATCATTAAGCAGAAGATAAAGAGAAGTGGTTCAGCATGAGGAGTGTCACCTTATTTCTTACCAGCCTTCCCCTCACACCTCTCCCTGGGGACAGGGATGTGCTGAGGGTCCCAAAGGTCTCCTGGATTTCAGGGGAGGGAAGAGTCAATCTGTGGGGCAGGGGAAGGGGGGAAGAAGGAAAAACCTCTCCTCGTGAGCCAGACTCGTGGAAGCCCATCACTGCACTGGGCTGATCTCGGTGCTGGGAGCCAGGGCTGGGTTCGGTCTGTGATGTGAACTCTGAACCCAGGAGATCTAGTCCTCTGTTCCCCAGGATAGTTGCCCCCTTCGTGATGCTGAGCAGACACTGGGCTTGAAAACTAGGAAATCAGCTGTGAAAATCCCCCATTTCTCTTCCACGCCTCTCTCCCACCTGCAAGAGCAACAAGGTCCCCCCTGCAGCCAAGCTTGAAAAGCCTGAGGGACGTCCCTCCTTTCCCAGCCATTCGGAGCATCATTTAGCTTCTCTCCTCACCTCGGTTTGCGGATTTCCATGGCAGGGAAGAGCACATGACAGGGTAAAAGCCAGAGGAGAGACACGGCAGGCTCTTGAGGAGAAGTGGGCTTTGGAGAGGAGGGTGTTTGTGCTGTTAGCACTTCGGTTAATGCCTCCACACTACCTTGTCTTTCAGTGGCAAACAATAAAGCTCAAGGTGAGCATCACCTCTGCCCTATCTCTTAGATTTGCCTCTCTCCTGTCCATCCATCACATGCTTGCTCTCCTGCAGCCGATTGCAGCCAACCTGCATCAGCTATTGATTTATTGACAGAGGCTGGGTCTGGAAGATTCAGGGAAGCAGCTCCCCACAGAAACGTTTTTCAGAAGTAGAGATTTGATTTTTTATTTATTCTTCTCTTCAATGTATGGATTTAACAAGCTCTAGGCAACAAAGAACTTATTCCTCCAGCACGCAGGCTCTCACACTCCCTCCATCTCCTCCCCTTCTCCAGTGCCAAAGTCATCTTTAAGGGATTACTCTTTAAGGGCAAAACACACCCCTGTGGATAGAGGCAGCCCACGACGTCCCCAGGGCTCAAATGCTTTGTGACCTCTGTGCTGACCTCTCTCAAAAGGGTAAATGTCTCCCTGGGTCTCTGTGTTTGTTATGTGCATGTGGCGGTGTCAAAAAAAAAAAACAAACCCTTTTTTTTCTATATTGAGATGATGAACTTCCAACCCAAACAGGCAGCAAGGACCAGAGGCACCCATGGAGGTGCCCGCTAGCGAGGCAGGGCACAGCTGGCAACATCTGCATTTTCCCTTTTCCCATGCTGCGAGGGGAGGGTGTTTCTTGGCTTGGTTTTCTTTACACCCCCTTTCCCAGAAGCTTGCTGCCCAGGAGTTTGGAGAGACCCAAACCAGGAGAAGAAGCCTTTTTACCCTCTGTTCTTGCTTTTCCCAGCTCTAAAACGCCAGCCTGTCACCCAGGCTTTGAGCCTGAGTGATTCTGCTGCACCAGCCAGGACATCTCTACGGGTTTTGCTTCTCCCGGGATGTCCCCAGCGTGTCCCCAGCCCCAGCTGTCCCCTCCTGCACCTGCACCCTGCAGCTCTTGGATGGGGTGATGGTGGGCAGGGGTTTGTAACGAGGAGGAGGCGATGCTGCCTCAGCTCAGGGCGATTTGCAGGGCTGGGGAGATGCTGCTTTAGCAAACCTTGAAAGGTCAGGTGCCTGATGTGGATCTGGGACCCAGCCTCGCTGACCCCTCATCCTTCCCAAATGAGTATTTTTTGACCGGTATCTCTGACTTTACTCCAAATATGCCAACTGGGCTTTGGTTCGTCAGAGCCATCCCCCTCCAGGTGTGTTTCAGGCTGGTGAGAGCCTCGTGCTCAGAGTGTGGCTCTTGGTGCAACCGGGTGGTCCCTGTCCCCCTGTCCCCATCACCGACTCATGGCCCTAAAGAGGTGACTCCAGCCCCTCTCCAGCTCCCCCTGCCCTCAATCCAGGGGGAATTTATCCGCCGATCCTTTACAGACCTCTTGGTTTGAATAGTTAATGATGGGTGATTTCATTTGCGGCTGCATTAACCATCTGATTACTCTCCTGTGGAAGACAAATTTGCAGACGATGGAGACAGATGCTTCCCAAACTGTCAACCAAAAGGCTTAATTCCTGCACAGCCAACTTTTAAAAATTTACTTCCTGGCTGATTAAAAGAAAAATATTTTAAGCAACAGCAGGGGCCAAGCTGGTGCAAAGGCAAACCCTGCCAGAGACGCCTCAAAGCCGGCTCTGCCTGCAAGCTGCCAACACCCGGGGCGGCCGCTTTGAGCAGCAGCTCTGGCGACTCCAAGGGTGGGATTTACCCTCATGGGAGACAACTGCTTGACATCAGGGATGGGTTGGTGAAGCTCAGGAGCTGCTCTCAAAGCTCTCCTTCAGTTGTCAGTTGTGCCCCCTCATTCTTCCAGCCTGCCCCTCCTCACACCAGCTCCTCCCTGCCCTCCTCCCACCGCCCGGTGCCCGTTCCTCACTCTGGGAGGGACACGGCTGCTCTAAGCGAGGGTTGGACACAGTTTGCCACCACAAACCCTTTGATTTCTCATGAGGAAACCTGTCTTGCCACCATCACTCATGCCCAAATTCGGAGGAGGTCAGGAGCCAACTGCCGGCTCCCGGCACGGTTCTGCCTCGCCAAGGTCAGCCGCTCTCCACAAGGACATTTGCAGCAGGATCTCACTCGCCGGCTCCCCCAGCTC
Organism: Pterocles gutturalis; assembly: GCF_000699245.1. Lineage (NCBI taxonomy): Eukaryota > Metazoa > Chordata > Aves > Pterocliformes > Pteroclidae > Pterocles > Pterocles gutturalis. The sequence goes on along the minus strand of NW_010128497.1, from coordinate 14,871 downwards.
CGCGCAAGCTGCATTGCTCGTAAGGGCTTAATGATTACCCTTAGATAACTTTGTTGGCTGGGAAGTATTGGTTGGCTTTGCTGCAAAGACAGCCTCCTGCCTCTCTGCGCGGCCAGCCGCAGGTGAAACCCAACGTGAACGGTGGGCGAGAAAACCCCGGGAGCCGGGGCAAGCCCCATGGGGTGGTTTCGGGGGGTCTTTGGGAGGATATGTGGCTCTGAGTGTCTTTGCTTACATGGAAACAAAGCTCAGGATGTCCATCCTTGCCTGGGCAACCTCTGGCTTTGTTTCTGACCACTGTTCTCAAGTGCTTTTCATTTCCAGAGCACTTTAAAGACATGATCTAATTAGTTCCTCCGAGCCCCCCCAGGGAAGGAGGCAGGTAGGGAGGTGGAGCCGCGGTTTCAGCTATGGCCTGTCAGAAGGAGGAAAAACGGGATGAGGATTTTCTCTGCTGCTGGCCGTCCCATGCTAACACCCCACATCACGTTATGTGAGGGGTCTCATCCAGCCTGCGGGCAGAGCTGACCCGGGGGGTGGCCATGGGGGCGGCTGGACCCCCATCACCCTTCGGCAGAGAGCCTGGTGGGGTGGCTGCCTTGCCTTGGGGTGCTGAGCGGGGTCCCCAGCATCACTGCAGAGGACGGGGTGGTGGGAGAACAGCCCATCACCATGGAAACAGTACATCCTGTGGTGATGCGCATCCTGGCAGGGTTTGGGTTTTTTTTTTAGTTTTTTCCCCTCCCTTCCTCTCCTTCTGTGAGACCTCGGCATTGATCCGGGAACGTGCTCTTCGCATGTATGATCCATGCAAACACCGTGTTCCTATTGATCAGGCTCCTTTGCTGCTTGGGGTCCGCTCTGGCAGCAGAAACAAAGGCTGGAGGAAGGAGGGGAGAAAATTACCCAACACCACACCGAGCAAATAGCATTGGCAGCATCTACAGGGTCTCTCCGGAGCCGCCTCCTCATCCCTTCCCATTCCTGCCATCCATCCTTGGTTTTCCCCTCATTCGTCCCTTCTCCATCTTCCCTTCTGCGGTCCCTCTCTGGCTCCTGCCCTCCAAAACCAGCCCAAATCTCCCCCTTTGCTCCGATGGTGACTTTTTGGGGGCTATTTCCAAGAACCAAGGAGCTGACACGTCCCTGCGCTGCAGGGGGACCAGCGTTGCTGCCATCCCGCTCCCAGCCCTGTTCAGCACTGGGGGGGAAATGTTGGGGTGGGGGTTCCAAACCCTCCTCCTTTGCCAGCCGAGCTCTGTGTGAGCCTTAATAATTACAGTGACGAGTCAATAACAATTAGGCCTAACAGCCACTCAGCAGAATTGACGCAAATTATTTTAAATTTATGTTTCTATTGATGAACTTTTCCAGGTTGGCACCTTCTCCCCCCCATTCCCACGCCTCCCAACCCCCTGCTCCCCGATGACACCCCGCTGCTCGGGCAGTCA
>NW_010128497.1:6614-13389 GCF_000699245.1 Pterocles gutturalis | reverse complement strand
TCTTCCCACGTCCTTGCTCCAAAAAGCCGTACCCACAACCAGAGCTGCCTGCAGGAGAGGGGGTTTGTGCATGGGCAGGGTTCTCCACTCTGGAGGAAAACCAGAGGCTGAAGTTGCTCCATGGAAGAGGCTGGTTTCAGGCTCGGTTTGGCTGGTACCAGGCTTTGTTTCACCCAGCTGAGCGCAACCTCCTGCCATCTGACTTTTATGATGTTTTACACACAGATCTTCTCATTCGTGATGGGGGTGCATCGTGTCGGGTTTTGTTGGTATTGGGTTGTGTTTAGTTTTCACGCTATTCTATACAATTGACCCACTTAATATGTTTATATGACATAGAAATTGTAATGAATCTAATCAAAAGGATGCCTCGAAAACAATAATTTTCATGATCCCGCATCCAAAGCTGTCTTAAAATGGCCTTGTATGGGAAACACAGCCATGCTCCTGCTACCCAGAGGCTGCAGCTCATCCCCCAGGGATCAGCATCAGGGCTTGCAACACCTCCAGCCCTTCCAGTAGCCAAAGAAACCCCCCAGCATGGGATGTACACCCCCACGGGCAGCCATTCAGTGAAAGCAGAAAATAAAGCACAGATAATTATTTTTTTTTATACTGGCTGACGATCAGTGAATGATTCCTCAGATTTTTTTCTTTCCTATTTACAAGACTGAGCAGCTGATGGCATGACCTGCTCCACATCTGCTGGGATGCTGGGCGATGCAGAACTCCATGGACCAAGGAGTGACCCTTAAGCTGTGGTCATCGGGTCCCCCACCCATCCCATGAGGGACCCCTGGGGACTTCTCATGGTTCCTTTCCTCCTTCTGCCTCTTCAGGTGTTTTTTTCTGCCTCTCTCAGAGCTGGGAGCTGGCACTGCAGAACTGTAAATCGCCAGCATCCTCATCGCTCCTGACCTGCATCTTTTTTCCACTCCTGTCACTAGGGCGATGCAGCCCATTCAGTGGGTGACAGGTGCTCAATTGCTCTTAAGTGGCTCCCAGATAATTGGGGAGGTCTTTAGCTACTTGTAACTTCCAATAATAAACAATAGAGAGTGAAAAAAATATCCACGTGGAGCACTTAACCACCAGCCTCATTGTCAAAACTCTTCTCCTTCCCATGGGCCAGCCCCAGGCCATCGCTTGCGTGACACCATGCCTCCCTGACAAGCAGGAGCCACCTCCTTGCCATCACTTTGAGGTGTGGGTGATGAAGGATGAGAGCTGGGATTTGGCTGAGCCTGGATTCAGCCCGGATCCACATCGCTGCTGGGTGTCAGGAGCCAGGGGGGCTGCATGGGGGCTTGGGGATGGAGGTTTGCGAAGCCCTACTGGATTTTTTGCAGGGGAAAAGATGCAGGTCCAAATCTCAGATCCAAAAGCCGCATTTTACATCTCAGGAAATGTTGCTGAAGGAAAAGCTGGTCTGAAATCCCCTGCCTTCAGTGCAGTTTGCAGCTGGTTGAGCCTACTTTGGGTTCTTCTCTTTGAATCTAAAACCAGGGTGTTGCTTCTTCCAGCTCTGAGCCATCTGCAGTTGGTCCCTCTGCTCCAAGCAAGGTTCTTCTCATCCCAAAAGGGACTGGGAAAGGGCCTTTTCCCAAAGCTCCTCCGTGGTTCTGCAAGGAGACCTGTCCGTGACACTGCCACCCAACTGCTCTGGTGTTAGCTGCTGGGGGGCCTCATCCTTGGCCAGGGAAAAAGCAGAATAGAAGGATGAACCCCTTCAGAAGTGCTCAGCTGTGTTAAAACTGCAATTCATGGAATCATAGAATCATGCAATGGTTTGGGTTGGGAGGGACCTTAAAGATCATCAAGTTCCAACCCCCTGCCATGGGCAGGGACACCTCCCACTAGCCCAGGTTGCTCAAAGCCTCCATCTAGGCTGATCTTGAAATTCCCTCAAAAAGAAGCTCTTGGAGACACTCCTCCGTCTCGTCAGCTGGTGTAAATTGGCCCTAGGAGTCAAAGGAGACCTGCTGATTTCCACTTGGTCAGGGTTTGCCGTCTGTGCTTCTACCAGCCAGGCAAAGGGGAGGTGGGGACCCACACAATGTGCACCCCACCGGGCAAAACCATCGCCTGCCCTTGGGAAAAAAGCCCCTTCTGAGAGCAGCGAGCTCACAGAGCTGCAGGGTGTGGATTTATCAGACACAGCAGACACCAGAGTGGCAAAACACACCCTGCCCTCCCCCGCCTCCCCCTGCCCCCTTCGTGAGCCAAGATTGTGTCTGTGTCTGTGCCACGGCTACATTTTCTAATTAAGATCCAACTCAGGAATCACACGAAGAAATAATAGCTTCATTCAGTCTGGCTTGGGCTGGGAAGGGAAGGTCCCCCCAGCTTGTGTCCTCCTCCAGTGACCTCAAGGTAGACCACGGCTGGGGATGCCAGGGATGGGATGGGATGGGATGGAATTGGATGGGACGGGATGGGATGGAATTGGATGGGATGGGGTTGTTGGGATGGGATGGAATAGGATGGGATGGGGTGGTTGGGAGGAGAGGAGAGGAGATGGCATGGCATAGGAGGCAGGGCTCATTGCAGCATTAAATAAATACCCACAAGGAGATAGGAATGAGATTTCTCCTTGCCCCACTCTATGGTGAAGGAAGCACAAGCTGAGACCTCAGAGCCAGCAACAGAGCTGGGAAGAGGGTCCAGGTCTTCTCCTAGGAGTTTCCTTGGACTCCTGCTCCACGGTACCCTAAAGCACTGGAATAGCTGCACCATGTGTGGAGCTTTCCTGGGAGCATCGTTCTGCTTTAAATTCTTCTAGAAGAGCTTTCTGACAAACTTAAGCCCCTGCTTCAGACTGTCAACCCCCAACTTCCTAAATAAGCCATTGAGGATGTGAAGAGACAAATCTGAGCACATTGGGCTCTGCCAGGTGACCTCTAAGCATGCACATCCCTGAATGTCCCTGTGCATGGGTGCTCCCCCAGGCTGTTCACGTGGTGCTGGGGGGTTCTGAAGTCATCCCTCCCACCGTGAGGCATCCTCCCCTTCTGCTTCTGTGCCACCCTCAGGCAAGGCCAGGCTTGACTTTGGCCAAGGGCGAGCGCCATCCTTGCAGCTGTGCCCGGGGTGGGGATCTCTGTGCCCTGGGGCGCAGGGAGAGGGGTGCCAGTACCCCAGTTCTTGCTGCATCCACGCGGCGAATGGTCCCCCAATAACGGGGACCCTCTGCCGTAAATCGCCATTGATTCGCCACGAGAAGAAAAGGGCAACAAATATTATTTCAAATGAATAATTCAAGCAGCTCTAAGCAAAGCGTTGCGTGTTCATTACCCTCCACGAGGACCTGGGGGATACAGCTTGAAAGGCCCTATAAAAGGAAACAGGGGAAGATTTATTTTTAAGGTCGAGCAAATCCTGATAACCCACCGCGGGAGGGGTCATGCCTTGAGCCGGTGCAGGGTTTGCTTGGAGGCTGTCGCGCTGCTTAGCCCATGCTCCCGTCCTCCTGCCTTGCTGATGCTTTGTTAAAAAAAGAAAGCACTTAGGGTGCTGTTGGGGGATCAGTCCATTCGCCTTTCTTCCCTGCCAAAGCTTTCAGGGATGAAAGCACTCTAAAGTGCTGGCTTCAGTGTTTGGAGCTGAGGAGTAAATAATCCCCCTCCTTCATCCCCCTGCCTGCACGGGAGGCGGCGGCAGGGTCACCGCACTCGCACCAGCCTTCGTGGCACAACCCAGGAGCGAATCTTCCCTCCTCAGCGCACCAGAGACGGTGCTGGGTGCTGGTCGGTGACTTACAGAGGTGTTGAGCCCTCTGGGGTTGTGTGACTTACCCGGTACCACCAAGAATTGGGTACCAAGGTGGGAAACGTGGTCAGGCATGAACATCCTTCTGCCTACTCCAACTTAGGGCAGTGATTTCCATCATGTCCCGCTTGCAGGGGTACCAGGTATGCTGTTGGGGGACATGGCTTCACTGCCACCTTCTCTGCACGACCCCTTTAATCACCCTAAAACCCCCTCTCCAGGGAAGCCAGGACACCTGGAAGTTTGGTTTTTGGAGAAGGGTTCCTGAAACCAAATGGGAAGAGATGTTATTTTCCTGGAAATGTTGCCTTTTCCCTTGCAGGAAGGGTACAGGGTTTTGCTTTTTTATTTTAAGAGAAGTAAGTTAAAAGGTGGGATAGTATGATTTCGACGCCAGCCTGCTGCTGCTGAGATCTGGAGTCAGGTGCCAGCTCTGCCGCAGTGTCACTAACCAGCCACCAGCTCCACGGGTTGCTGACAGTGGCGGTCTGTTCATTCTGCTGAGCTCCTCGGAAGAAGTACAGACTCCCCCTAGGTATGACCCCCCTCTCAGGATGCTCCTGGAACAGAAGTAACAGCTTCTAGTGACTCCACTTACTCTAGTTTCAATAAGCAGGACCGTTCCACTGGAGCTGGCCACACCATGCCCAGGGTTGGGATGCTTTTGCTTCCCTGACTTGTATCTCTCGCTCTCCTCTCTGTTTTCTCTGCCAATAAAACCTACTTCTGAGATTGAGCCCTTGATCAATGATGGCAGGATCCATCTCCCATCACCTAAATGGGATGAGAGCGAGGTGGCCAAGGCAGCTGGATGGGGAGACGCAGCCTCCTCAAGAGGACAATTCATCCTGAATATCGGACACCAGACGCCAGAAGGGACAAATGGCTCTCTGGAGGTGGCGATCCTTCTCTGCTGGCCGTCGATGCGGGTGACCAGTTGGAATTTAACACCTTTTGGGCAGCCAAAGCCCAAGACTCGGCTGGGGAAAGCCGCTGCTGACCTGACCTAGCGGAGATTTGAGGGGACAAGTGCCACCCCAGGATTCAGCTCATTGGGTTTTTCCATCCTGACACTCCTGGACCAGGAGGAGGACTCTGCCACCCACCTCCAAGTCTAACTGACGCCTTTTACCTGTTTCACTAGGGCAGCAGATATCTTTGGTTACTTGTGTGGTTTGACCCATCATCTGTCAAAGCCAAGGGTCCGTTCCCCATGGCTCCGCAGGCTCAGGAGTTTGATGGCCACGAGGACCATCACAGGGGACCGCTGCACATCCATCCTCTCTCTAGAGCCATAATTTCTCTCCCAGCCAGGGCACACTCAGCAAGAAGGTGCCCAGTGGCGACACAGAGTCCAAGTGATGGAGAACTAAACTCCAGCACTAGATAACTGGTGGTGATTTATTACCCTGACCATTAAAAGCATCTGCCCTGTTCCCAGCCTGGGTGTCAGCGGCACGAGTGTCTCATGAGGTCTCTATCACAGAGACCCCTTGTTGGTATTTGCAGAACAAACCCATCTTTCAACCTTCTCGTGGACCTGTGAAATCCCCTCAGACTTGTGGCATGGACACCAGCGTTTGCTGGATGACGGTCCAGTGGTGTCAAACTCCAATCCCAGACAGAAGCTGGGGGGAAGCAGCATTGGAGGGGACACAGATCGGCGGGGAAGGGCATGGTGGGAGAACAGCCCCGTGCTGCACCCATGCACAAGGGGAACTTTGCCGTGGCACAGGGCTGGAAGCTCAGCAGTGGGACAGGGACACCCATCCCTTCCCTAATCAGGGTGCAAAAGCTGTCACCCGCTGTGCGAACTCGGGCTCCTGCCCCCTCCTGAATCCGGGCACTGCACCAGGGATGCTCCTCAGGCCTGGGCTCCATCACCGCTCCCCCCCAAACAGCGCAGCACAGACAGACCCATCAAGTGAAAGGTGGAAAAAGGTAATTAATCTACAGAGAAAAAAGTGTTAATACCTCTAAGACACCGGGGACACTGGCTGTCAGCTTCCACCAATTAGTCACCTAAAACCCTGCCTGTATGATCTCTGTGGTACAGCTGAGTTGATTACTCTAATTAATTTTGCATTGATCTGCATGGATCTGCAGCACCAGGGCCTATCACGGGCAGAGGAGGAGATGGATGCGTGAGCCCTGCTGAAGTGCAGAGGAGGCAGCGCATCCCGGGAATGCCGTTCCTGTCTCTGCAGCCCGGCTTTGACTGCTCATCCCACTCCCCCCTGTCCCGGGGTGCCTGTAGCCGGAGGTGACAGACCTGTCCTTGAAGCAGGGCTGTGGGGGGGAAGGAGCAGAGACTCATTTTGGGAGCATCCTGCCAGGGTGGGACATGCCAGCAGGTCTTGTCCCATCCTCTTCCACCCTCCGCGTGTCCCTGCACGTGCTCCCGCACCCTTTGCTATTTTCCCCATCTCCTCAGTGGTACCTTGGGGGTTTTTTGGAGCAAAGGTCCCCATCCAGCAAACACGGTGGGCCACAGGCACTGACAGAGGGGAGATGGAGATGAGATGTGAGGAAGAAATGTTTTCCTGTGCGGGGGGTGAGGCAGTGGCCCAGGGTGCCCAGAGAAGCTGTGGATGCCCCATCCCTGGAGGGGTTCAAGGCCAGGCTGGATGAGGCTTTGGGCAACCTGGGCTAGTGGGAGGTGTCCCTGCCCATGGCAGGGGGTGGCACTGGGTGGGCTTTAAGGTCCCTTCCCACCCACACCATTCGGTGATTCTATGACCACAGTGCTGGAGATTTCATGGCTTATTTTCCCATCTCCATGGGCTCTGGGCATCCCTGCTCCAGCTGTCCCTGTGTACCAGTGCTCATCCTCTGCCCCTGCCCCATGGCGCAGCTGATGGGCTGCATGAACCTGGCACGGTTTGCTGGAAGAGCACATCCTGGATGCCAGGACAAGCAGGTCCAAAGCTGTGATGTCCCTGAGCAGCTCACCATGTCCCAGGGACCTCTTGCTGCCTTTGATGTATTTTTTTCCAAGGAGGCAGCA
>NW_010128497.1:5318-6583 GCF_000699245.1 Pterocles gutturalis | reverse complement strand
TTGCAGGACTGGCGCGGCTCTCGGCAGTCCTTTGATCTGCTCTCAGCACTTCAGGTGCGCCGAAGGCTGCAGCCATCTCCCCATCACGTGTAGTTCGGCACAGAGACACACGGCTCCCTGCTCTGCCTCGTCCCAGAGCCACAAACCAACAGGCAGCATGAAACCCCCCCCGGAGCAAACCCACCCCCAGGCTGAGGTCTTGCAGGACCCCCCCACCCAGCAGCGCCCTGAGCCTGCTGCTCCCACTGCTCCTCCCCAGCCATCTCCTTGGCAGCTCATTAAAGGCTGGGTGCTAACGAAGTCTCTCTCAGTGCTTTAACCAGGGCCACTCTCAGGATTTATTCACCCTGAAGAAGGAAAACTGAGGCACGGAGAGACGTAAACCACCCAAGGATGGGATGAGGCAAGCAAGTGGAGCATCCTCCGCACAGAGCCCCAGCACGCAAAGGGTTAGCCACTGCCTTCATAAACATAATTTCCTGGGATTAATATTAAAAATGTTTCTAATGGCTCCCACTTGTTTACTAAATAACCAGCACAGAGATAAGTTATCAACTGTGGCTATAATTCGCTATTAATCAAATATTCAAATCAGTACTGCAGTTGGCCACAACGGGACACACACATAATTCTCCAGATCTGGTAATAATTAATCTTTTTTCCCCCCTTTTCTTCCCTTCACTTTGGACTCTTGCAAATATCTTTTGGTGTTAAGAGGTCCCCAGAGAGACCTGCCTCTAAATGAGGTGTAAAAATCTAAGCCGCACAAAAAATAGCATGCGGCTAGGATCGATATTCTCTTCACAGCTACATCGATTAACAACAATATTCTTCATTTATTAATTATGAAGGGGAATTTTCCATCCTTGCATCTCTTTCTCTGCTTGTTGCTTGGGTGGGTTGGCAGGGCCCCGGCGTCCCCTCCCTGCGCATCCTCTGGGTACCGCCAGGCGAAAGGGGAGACAGCAGCTGTCAGGACAGGTGGGGATGGATGGGGTTTGGTGGGTGCGGGGGAAAAGGAGGAGAGTTTGTTCATCTGAGAGGTGTGAGCAGCTCGAGGCAGACCTGCTCGGTGGGCTGAGATCTTGCGTCAGGAGTTGATGCGCAGGAGAGGAGATGATGCAGATGGAGGGGAGGGTGAGGGAAGGGCTCATGTGCTCGGGGAGGGGGGTATGGCCCTGCCCAAAGCCTGGCTGCTGTCTCAGAATTGGTGTCGCAGGGTGGGTGTCCCACAGCCGCACCCTCCTCACCGCTCCCCGGGTGCT
>NW_010128497.1:4912-5270 GCF_000699245.1 Pterocles gutturalis | reverse complement strand
TTCTGCTGGCCTGCAGCAAAAATATGCAGAGTCCCCAGCAGAGCTCGGCTGTTGCCGTGTGTTTTGTTTGGGTGCCACAAGCTCCCCAGCCAGATGGGGAGATCCTGGATGGACAGACGATGCTCCAGGCATCCGAGAGGGCTCCTCCAGCTGATCCACCGGACAATCCTCCCTCGGAGCGAGAAGCCCACCCTTCGTCAGGGGACACGACACTGTGGAGTCAGCCCAGCTTCTCCAGGGTGCACAACAGGGACTCTCCTGGGTCACGGTTCGGGGTCAGGGAAATGGGAAACAGCAGCGGCAGAGAGCAGGAGAGGGCAGGGGAGGTGCAAGAAGGTGGGCAGCATGGTCAGAAACC
>NW_010128497.1:0-4110 GCF_000699245.1 Pterocles gutturalis | reverse complement strand
CTCTCCCCAGCTGCTGGGAAGAGAGGGAACCCTGTCCCAGCCCAACCAGGACACACTGTCTCTGCTTAAGAGTTGCATCAGGCCTGGCATCGGCACTTCCAATTAAAAAGTTTTCTCGAAACCCCTCCTTCTAAATACAAAAAGGACTGACATAGTGTGTGCAAACAGGAATTGCAACGAGCACCTTCGCTGGGGCCCTGCCACAAGGGAACAGGACAGCCGGGACCGCTCCTTGCCACTGGTGAGGGCACTGGGTCCGGAGCCCAGGCACACCTTGTACTTCAAAGAGCGTAATTGTTATTTAAAGTGAAAATTACCACCGAGCTCTATTACACTTTAAAATAAAAATCAGAGATTTTAAAAATAGATTTTCCCTAATGAGGAGTGTGACGGATGGGTGTATTGGAGACCGTGTGAGTGGAGTGCTGCTAAGTGAGATGAAATGGCATTAGGTAGCATCCCTCGCCCTCCCCGTTGCTCTTCTCCCTCAAAAATCCATACCAGCACCGTCATCCTGGAGTGGCATTGGGACGGAGGCCAGGACACATCCTTCCCTCCACGTTAAAGTGAGCAAAGTCATTTCCTTCCTCTCCAGATACAGACATTTCCCTTCTCCTAAATCAAAGGCAGCACCATAGAGGCGAACACTCCATCCCTTTCCCACTAAATGCATCTACACCTCCCGGAGCAGCACGTGTTCCCAGGCACGGGGGTACAGCCGTGGCCAGTCTCCTGTCCCCTCCACCATTCATTCCCAAACACCCCAAATTTTGGAGCAGTATTATGTTCAGATGGCAAATTTCTATTAAAAATTCAACAAGGTTAAAAATACAACTTTTCTTTTTTTCCCTTCGGTGACCAAAATCTGAAAACTTGAGCTGTGCAAGGGCAACAAAGGTCAAACCTGGGGGTGTGGAACAACGTCCAGTTCTTGTTTGGTTTCTGCTGGTTTTCTCGCTTAAAGCACATTTTGCAAATCAACGCATGGGGCTTTCGTATCTGTTCCAACGCTGAAACATTTTCATGGGGAATGTGGAAATGAGGTCTCTGCAATTCCAACAAAATACAATTGACATTTTTCCCAGCTTCATTAAATGTGCAATTTTTACCTTGCAAGGTATAATATCTATCCACACCTCAGTAGAGAAGGGTTTGGGACACATTTAGAGCAGCAGCTCTTAACATGATGTTCGGTTTAATACGTGTTATCTTTCCAAGCACCTTATCAGCCACTCTGGGCTATCTGCCTTCCCGATCCCTCCCTTCGCAGGCTGTCAGCGAGCTGGAGGATGCTAAATGAAAAGATCCTTTTCCATCAAAACCTCAGCGCAGGTGAAGTTCATCCAGCCCTCGGCGTCCCATGGGTTTCTCCTGGGAGCAGCTGCCCAGGAACACTCATCCAGGGCTGAGGACCTCCAGAGGTCCCTTCCATCCCTACCTCCTGCAATGCCACCAGGCATGGGGTAGGTCCTTGCCCATCCTGCCCTTTCCATCCAAGCACCGCTGGGAAGGACGGGCTGTTTGAGGGTTCCCCGCTCCCACCATTGCCTTTGGTTCAGTCCCATGAGCTGCAAACAGTTGTCCCCAACCCTCCTTTTCCCACCATTGTGATGACCCCAGCTCATCCATCCCCATCCCTGGGGCTCTCACAGCTCGGATGTATCTCTCCAGGAGCCTCTGAAGCCCATGAGTTGTCCCAGAGCAAGGTGGTCCCCAAGACTGCGGTATGAACCCACCGTGAAGAAACACCCCTGGAAGATGCTGACTCTTCCCTCTCCCTCCAGCTGAAAGTGCCACCAGTGCCCTGAGCCTTGCACGGTCTCTGCTTCCTCCTGGGAGCAGGCTGAGTGTCCCTGCCAGCCCAGAGTGGGTGTCCAGGACAGGTAGTGGGAGGGGGCAACGCAGCTGGGGCTGGGGGTGATGGTGCAGGGGGAGAGGAGGTAGCTCAGGGCTCCGACGTGAGGTTAGCACTGAATCCGCAAAAAATCACCGTACCTTGAAAAGTGCTCAATACGCCTATTGATCAGTCCTTTTGCCTTGATCAGTTTGCTGGTGTGTACTGCCGCAGTGCTGCTTTCGGGAAGGGAGGGCGAAGCAGAGGAGGGGGCAGGGAGGCCAGAACACGCCTGCGCCGGAGATGCTCCAACTTCCCAAGGCCAACTTTGTGTTATTCTTCTGGCCTGGGGGTCATCTTGCCTTCTGTGAGAGGCAGGCTAAGCTCCGACCTCGCAAGTTGGTTTAGGGGGTGTTCTCAAGGCAGGAGGGTGGAAGAACAGGCCAAAAATGCTCCTCTCTCCTGTCCAGCAGCTTTCTTGACAAAGCCTCCTTAGATGCCTAAACATGGGCATCCATCCAAAGCCAAGAGCAGAAGCCCAGAGCCAAAGGAGGGAGAGGTAGGTGTGGTCTTCATTCTGCCTTGGAGCCCACTTAGAACACCCAAGCAAGTGTGGGGAGCTGTGCTGCTCCCTGGAGGGCCCGTGTCTATAGGCCAGTCGCTGCGTAGGAGCAGATATGGGGTTGGAAAGTCCTATCCTGCCCAAGAACCTGTGCGTGGTGGGAACAAGTGGCAGTCAGGTGTCCAGAGGCATCCAGAAAGGTGCGGTGGGACAGAGCAGAGCAGGGAAGGTGGGTGGACACTAGAGAGACCCACAGGGATGTGTGAATGCACACCCACGGGGCCAGGACAGGTTTGGATGTGCAATAGCGAGGGCTGGGGCACCAGCATCGTACACCATCCCCATCATCCGAACACCCTCAGCAGCCTCAGGGACATCTCCTAGGAGCTGGTTTGCAGGAGCAGCCTCGTTTCTGCTGAGAGGACAGGAGAAACACACTGGGCTCGAGAGCTGAGGGAGGCAGGGAGGTAAAAACCCACCCCCAAAGGTCACAGAGTTAATTTCCTACTCATGTCCCCCTCTCACACCTCACTGATTAATAATTGAAGAAAATGTATTTCTTTTTCTGCTTGGAATAAATCAAAAATAAACACAGCATCCATATTCTGCCCCAGGGAGAGAGCAGGCACGTGGGCTGGAAGATGCTGAGCCGGCTCTGCAGCGAGGTCCCCCCGGCCCCTCCAAGCTGCCGTGGAGCAGGGGGAGGATGGGGTGGCAGCGGCGGCTCTTCAGGAGAGGCTGGTGTTGGCTTCAAGTTTCTCCCATTGAAATTGGCACTAAAAGGGCTTCTTGGGATGAAACCTGAAAGGGACCAGAGGATCTGAGCTGGGAGCCCACTGCTGCAGGGAAAGCCTGACGTGTTTCCAGTGCCCAGGTCCTCCATCCCTCCTGTTGCAAAGTCTTCAATCCCTCCTGCTCCCAGATTCTCCATCCCTCCTGCTCCAAAGTCTTCCATCCCTCCTGCTCCCAGATTCTCCATCCCTCCTGCTCCCAGGTCCTCCATCCCTCCTGCTCCAAAGTCTTCTATCCCTTCTGCTCTCAGCTCCTCCATCTCTTCCTGTGCCCAGCTCTGACTTGCCTGAGCTACCAGCAGCCTCTGGGGAGACATTTTTGGGTTGGTGGAACAGCACTGGGAGAAGTGATGAGCTGGAGCTGGCGTGTCGGTACCCACCAACCACACAGTCCAGGGAAACCTGGAAAGGGAGGAGGAGGAAGGGTGAGGACACTGCCCTGCATCTACCAGGGCCACCTGCCCAAGCCGGTCTTGAGCACCACCCATCCCTCCTTTCCACTGGTTCCTTCTCCCATCTCTTGGGATTTCTGTCCAAGAGGGTTTTCCCTGGAGCATGGCTGGACCAGAGCATTCACCGTCTCCCTCCGCGCTCCCAGGGGTGACCCCATCCCCACTGCTATTTCCCTCCTCTGCCTGCACTGGCTGCCTGCTGTCCATCCCCTGGGCTGCCTGCAGGAGCTGGCCCCCGACATTTCAGATTGCCACAACATCGATTTGCTGTGAACCGACTGAAGGACTCCCCCCACCATGCACAAGCAGTCTGGGGGCCTTGGCGGCAGGCGCAGTTGCGGAGCTTGAAATATAAAAGGACGATTGCATCTTCTTTCACCTGAGAACAGGGCTGTGGCCTAGGGAGTCTTAAAAATGCAATCGGGAGGGAGGGGTGTGGAGGATAGATCAGGATCACTGATAGTCCGGCTG
>NW_010128496.1:51736-65348 GCF_000699245.1 Pterocles gutturalis | reverse complement strand
CACCGGGGAGAGGACTCCAGCCCCCAGCAGTCATGCTGCTTCCACAGGTGTGCCCCCCACTCAGAACACGAACAACTCACTAATGTTCGTTCACAAAAGAACTTTTCTTCCAACATGCTCTGCCAGAGCTGTTCGTAGACACGGTGGTGCCTTTTTAGAAATGTTCTGTCCCAGGGCTCTGCCTGAACGGTTCGTGGTGGAGACTCTTTAGAAAATGTTCTGCCCCTTGTTTCAGGCATAAACATGGATCCAGGAGGGGATGGGTAGGGGTCCAGTCTGTGACACTTTCCTATATGTAACCAGGTAATATTTTATTAGGAATTCTATTTAATATGTGTCTTTGCCATTATATTTAAAACACTGATTCAAAAATTTACCATACTTATCCTTTATATATATATACTTACCCTTTGTATATATATCTCCTTTACATTTGAAGAGTTTCAAAGAAACTCAAAGAAATTGGAAGTGTGGAGAGAAAACTACACATCAGCCCTAACCACCAGAGTGTTTACAGTGGTTTTTCAGTTGAACAAGAGATTTTTTTTCCACTTTAGAAAGGCTACACTTAGCAGCAGAAGCACTTAAGCTTTCGTGGATCTATTGAGGGCCACAGAATATACTTTCTACCTCTGACTATGGCATGTTTTAAAAGTTACTCTAATGGGTAATGAGGTTACTTTGGGCACTGCTGTCAGCTTATATTGCAGAGTCCATCTGCCACAGGCAGCACGCGAAAAATGGGGTAAAGGAAAACAGGGAAAACAGGAAGGGTGCTGTATCAGTAATACATTGCCATACTTGCTTCTGGGACCAGGGGTGACTGAGGAATATTAAAGAGGGTATTTAGTCTTTTAGAGCAATAAGAGTGTCCTGGTTTCTGCTGGGACAAAGTTAACTTTCTTCAGAGTAGCTAGTGAGAGGCTGTGTTTTGGATTTGTGCTGAGAAGGCTGATAAAACCCTGATGTTTATAGTTGCTGCCAGGACAGTCAAGGACTTTTCAGCTTCTCTGCTGTGCCGGTGTCTGCAGGTGCAGGAGAAGCTGGGAGGGAGCACAGCCCAATTACTGGCTTGGGAGTCAACCTTAGGTTTAGGATTGAGACCCAGACTGGACAATGGTCTATTCCATATCACACATGTCATGACCAGTATATAGATGAAGCTCTGTCCGGAAGTACGGTCTCTTGCTCCAGGTTGTCTCCCTCCAGGTCGCCCCCTCTTTCAGGGTCATCTCAGTCTCTCAGACAGTCAGGCTCTTAACCCCTTTTCCAGAATTGTAGTTTCAGGACTCTCTCTCAAGTTATCATATCTTGATATAAGGAATGAACTGTGCCATGATGCATATATTGATGTATTCTCTTTTAACAATGTGCCATTAGAAGAAAAAAAAATAAACCCATTAAAACCTGACATTTAAGAGTTTTCTGATATTGCAGAAAGAAAGGATCATAGAAATATATTCTTACATTTCTGTTGTTGATATTTTTATTGGAAGTAGATTGAGTAGTGTATCTGGATCCATCTCATGATCTGAAGGTCTAGAGAAAGATACCGCTGATTTTTATCATATTTAAATTAGGTCATAAACAGGATTGTATATTGGGAAAGGCATAAAAGCAGAGGTAGAATTGGGGTTTAAGTTGGGCCTGACATTTCTAGAGCTATTCTTTTGAGATTTCAACATAAAACAATTTAGGAACGTATCAACATCATCTCCTCTCAGTCTTGGACATTCAATTAATTTTTTAGGTCAAAATACAAAAGCACTTTTCACACAGCTTGTGCATTCCTGAGCATCACTGGTTCCCAGGCTATTCCTCAAGAAATATCTTCTCATTCATTACATATTTAGAATCACAAAATAACATTAATTTTTCAATTTGCTTTGAAAATCATCCTGTAAAAATATGTTATAAATATATTCTTATTAATTAATTATATCCAAATTTTCATTAACAATGTAAAAAGAATATAATGATCAGAAATACTTGTAATACAAACAGAGTTTCCCTCCATGAAAACTTACTGATTCGTTCATATTCAGCTTGTCCATTCATCTAATTTTGACAGTGAGATCTCTCAGTGGCATTCGGCATAGCACCCTTCACTTTGCAGTGAAATTAAGTATCCACTCAACACTAAATTGCTTGGCTGTTGTTCGACCGTGTTCACTCTTAATGCTTTTAAAATCCATTAGCTTTCATGCATCTTATCTCAGACTGACAAAGTTGTTGCACAAAATGAACAGTTACCTTCAAGTCAACTGGAAAACAAAACAAAACAAAAAAGTTATCTGCAAAAACCTGACAGATTATATGTATTGACCAGGAAATGTCTGCTACAAATTCTAAGTGTGAAACTGTATAAAAATGTAGTAGCATCAATATATTTCTTGAACTCGGATAATGAATATTTGTATCAGGGTGCTCTGGGTTCCTCAGAATTACTTTTGCTGTTTTCACAGAGAATTAAAGGAAGAGACTGATGTCTGGTATAATTGATTAGGTATTAACATTAGCTGAAGATGACGTGCGGGGATAATGATAATGTGTGTGATTTATTATAGTTATATACACTGCATAATATTACACCAATTAAAAAATATTACTGGCTGTATTAGCTCTCTGCATTGAAGCTGATCTCATGCTTGATACATGTGAATTTATTCATCTTGCAAAATATCAACCAAACAGACTAACCTATTCCATAGAGTTCAAAAAAAGATGTGCATATTTTATAAGAAATTACATCATACTAGAGAAGAAACTTGTGAATCATAGAATCACAGAATCATAGAATGGTTTGGGTTGGAAGGGACCTTAAAGATCATCAAGTTCCAACCCCCCTGCATTGGGCAGGGACGCCTTCTATTAGATCATATTGCTCAAAGCGTCATCCAACCTGGTACTGAATGCCGCCAGGGATGGGGCATCCACAACTTCTATGGGTAACCTGTTCCAGTGCCTGACTACCCTCACAGTAAAAAAAATTTCTTCCTCATATCTAGTCTAAATCTACCCTCTTTCACCTTAAAACCATTACCCCTCATCCCATCACTACACTCCCTGATTAAGAGTGCCTCCCCATCTCTCCTGTAGTCCCCCTTTAAGTACTGGAAGGCTGCTATAAAGTCTTCCTGGAGCCTTCTCCAGGCTGAACAACCCCAACTCTCTCAGCCTGTCCTCATAGGAGAGGTGCTCCAGCCCTCAGATCATCTTTGTGGCCCTCCTCTGGACCCACTCCGACAGGTCTGTGTCCTTCTTATGTTGGAGGCGCCAGAGCTGAATGCAGTACTCCAGGTAGGATCTCACAAGACTAGAGTAAAGGGGCAGAATCACCTCCTTCAACCTGCTGGTCACACTTCTTTTGATGCAGCCCAGGACATGGTTGGCTTTCTGGCATGCAGGTGCACATTGCCAGGTCATGTTGAGCTTCTCATCTACCAGCACCCCCATGTGCTTCTCTTCAGGGCTGCTCTCAAACCATTCTCCGCCCATCCTGTATTTGTGCTTGGGGTTACCCCAACCCATGTGTAGGACCTTGCACTTGGCCTTATTAAATTTCATGAGGTTTGCATGGGCCCACCTCTCAAGCCTGTCAGGGTCACTCTAGATGGCATCCCTTCCCTCCAGCGTGTCCACCATACCACACAGCTTGGTGTCATCAGCAAACTTGCTGAGGGTGCACTCAATCCCACTGTCTGTGACACCAACAAAGATGATAAATGACACAGGTCCCAATACCAACCCCTGTGGAATTCCACTCATCACTGGTCTCCACTTGGACGTCGAGCTGTTGACTCTTTGAGTGTGACCACCCAGCCAATTCCTTATCCAGTGGGTGGTTCATCCATCAAATCCATGTCTCTCCAATCATCCCTACAATATTAGCCTCTTTCGTTCTGGGAGCTCGGCAGAGAATTTTTTCAAATCTTAGCGTAAAATATAAATGTGGTTTGACTTCAAAAAAATAAGCAATTATTCCTTCTCAGAAACATTTTATATTCTATGGAATTTCAAAGATGCTATAACAGCAACAACAAAAAAAACCCCAAATCTCTAAGTATAGCTTAAAGGTATGCTTTTATGTTATTTGGATTTTGAATAGACCTGTCTCCAAAAGAAAACCCCAGTGCTGTACAGGCTGACATCATGGACACTCAAACCAAGACCAGGCTCCTTGGCTTACCAGAAACTCTGTAACAAGTTCAACTAAAGGCATCATCTGTTAAATTTAGAAGCATTCACATATGTCTGTTCTCTCTAGGATTAGGAAAAAAGAACTTTCCCTAGTGGTCATTGTTAATGCTGCACATGTTAATGCTACACATTGCAAGACGTCAGCAACCAATGTGGGAAAAAATGAGATTGGACTAAAAGTGCTATGGAAGAGGGAGCAAGAAATGAGTGAAAAGGTAAAGGTTCTTTGGTTGGTTGGTTTTGTTTTTTTTCTTCTCTTTACCTTATTAAAATAAGAAAAAAGAAAAAAAAAAACCTTGTGTATATAACAGACAATCTTTTAAATGGGCAGAGCTTACTGTCAAGAGAAGTGAACAGCTTTTGCAACACAACTATATTCTATACTGGTTATCAACAATACCTTTGTTAAACAAATTCTGTGTGTTAGGTAGGTTTTAAGGTTTGTTGCTTTCTTTACATACACACTTTATTAAATAACACCCATAGAGAAAAAACATACAAATAAAAGCTCACACACTGCACGCAAAAACCCCATAAGTCCAGAAAAAACCTAGTTGAAATTATTTCAATGTTTTTACTGATTAAATAACACTAATGTTAGTGGCAACAAAAATAAACAAATTAATAGTAATTTTACACAGCTCAGCCATAAAATCAATCAATTTTTTCACTCTCATTCATCACCTCTGCTCCTTACAATGCCTGTTGATTGAGCAGTTTATTTGCACAAAAAGACTGAGCAGTAGTCAAACAAGTTGGTAAAACTAAATATGAAAAGACTGTTAAGCTCCAGAGATCAAGTTCAAATTGAGCCAAGGGGTGGTTAACAGAAACTGGCATTTTGATAATGTTCTTCTTGGTGCAGACATTATTTGTTATTTTTAAAATATGAATATCAAGATTTAACATATTTTTCTAAATAATGCGTTCCTCCTAGGAGGGAGTATATTTCCCTGACACCAACTGTGGATCTGTTGAATCATCAAGATAAGATAGTGATCTCCTACACCAACAGTCATACTAGATAATGTGAGTTTGAGTAGCAAAGTTATAGATTATTTCCTTACAACAGAAGGCAGGAAACTTACCTGCGCTTCTGGAGAGCTGAAGAGACTTTTTTAATAGATGAAGACAATGACAGACAGGTAAAACACTTTAGTTGACATAGGCTACACTTGCCCAGCTCTACCTCTAATAAAATTAATAAAGGTCATCATCAGTAAGCAGATATTAAAAAAGAGAATATGCATCTAATCTGTAGTTCATTCTCCCCCTACTTGAACCAGACTGGGAACTGCTGAACAGGAATGTAAGTGAATGCTCACTTCACCGTTTCTTGAACATGAACTTCTTAAGGCAAATTTAGCACCACACACTAAATTTATGATTTTTGAAAATATTCTTATTACTTCCTGTATAGCTAAGCATAAACAAAGCTTTCTGTGAAACTGCATATTAAGGGAGAGTTTGGAATAATTCCAGAAAAATTCCAGAAAAAAGCCTGACTACAAGTATAGAGAATCAAAGTTATATCATCCCAAACTTCAGCTTTCTCTGTCCATCACAAGACATTTCCACTGATGTAAGTATACTGCTAACTTACTCTTTCTTGCAATAACTGGAACAAATCTCCTGCATATAAAATCCTTGTATATATGAAGCTGCTTTCATAGCATTTTCTGTGATTGATAAGTTTCCCGAGTCATCTTTTTTACCTTAACTTTCAGTCTTTTCACTGAGCATCTGTTAGCTCAGATGATGCCTATAATAAACATTTATGTCCCTCTTTATGCTGATTGTTGTTTACACCTATGTGGCAAGGCTGTAGGAATATACTGAATATTTATGTAGCAAGAAATTGCACCTCCAGCCTATTAAACACTGAGTGGAGCAGCTGGGATTCTCTAAATGCATTCAGGCCACTAGCTGCATCCATTATTTATCCACATTACTAGCTGCATTTGCAAAGATTGTTCACTCTTTCTCCTCTAACACCTGATGGCAGCTGAATGGGAGCACGTCCTTTTTAACCCCCTCGACATCCCCATCCATTTTGAATTACATTCTGGTTTGCATTCTCGTTATGATGAAGTAGCAATTTGAGAAAGTCAAAAGCCACTACATGCTTTTTAAGAGAAAGATGTTACTATAGACCCTCCTGGCTACTCTTTATATTTATATACGTTACAAAAGCACTGGTCAGGGACAGTTTTGTTAAGTAATCTGCTGTGTAATTTAGTAATTCTAACCATTCTATGAGGTAAGCCTTGTCCTAAGAAAGTCACAATCATCTAATTTAAGACAGAAGTTAGAAGCATGGCATCAGACAGGAGCAGGGAAAAGGAAAAAAAGGTAAGATCTGTTGGTTACATAGATTTACTTCAAAAGTGACTTGTGAATCCATTGGCTGGTAGTTGTATTGAAATAACTGAAATTAAGAATGATATTTTTATTCCCTTGGCAATACTTTCAACATAGTGAACATATCCTTGTTTGCATTCACCTTGTCCTAGTTTTGTGATGAAAGTTTCATAACTAGAGCTGTTCCCTTTAAACAAGCTAATAGTACCCCCTGTAAAAGTTAAAAGTTTATGGAGCTCAAAGATGAAAAATAAGGAAGCATATGCACTTGGTCTAAGCTAAGGTTTAATATGTTACCACAAACTGGTTGTAAGGCTTTGGCTTTGTTAGATCTATTTCAGCAGTGCTTACAGTTGGGTTACCAGTATAGCAGTCTGCACTGACAGCTTCATTTTGTTTTCTCTGTAGCACAAGGTGAGTTGCTGGCAGATAACAGTGCCATTGGTCTATCATCCAGAGATCCCAAAATCCTTTACAGACATCAATTAAACTTTTCAAATTCCAGCCATATACTTCATTAAGCTAGACTTGCTGCTACAGACCTTAACTGAAACCCTGATCAAGACATACTCAGCTTTTTTGGGTCAAGGAAGATGAAAACAAAAGAGTGTACACTACAGTCTTGAATGTGTCCTTAAATCTCTTCCCAGTCTCTTAGGAAAGGAGATACAACAGCACCCACTTCACACACACACACACACACACACACACAGAGAGAAAAAAACCTAAGACTAAAAGGTTGAGCAGTTTGTCTGGGGTTAGAGAATATGTCAGTGACAGAAATAGGAGGAAAAAACAGGCTTAGGAGCATATCCTATTGTTCTGCATTGCATATCAACTCATTCTTCAATAATGGAACTTCACACTGTCCCACACTCATATTGGCATTGCTATTACTCAGTATTGCCTTGAACAGTGGTTGTTTCTACTCGGTTCTATTCTCTGCTTCTGGCTTTTTCCCTTCGTATAAAATCAATATGATAGGTGTTTCCACTTTTTTAATGAGTGCCATGAGTAAAGATTTTAAAAGGCATTTTTGTCGTCATGAAAAACCCAGTTTCTAGAACAGATAGTTTGAAAGCATGTGCTCATACTTATGAAAAAAAAATATTCACAATGTGATGAGATACTGTACATTATTATGGGTATTTAGTACAATTTTATGATTGACTGCAGTTGGATAGTGCCAGCTCTTTCTCTAAAACAAAGTCAAAAGAACATCATGAATCAAGGGCAAGAGAAGAATCTACTCTGCAAATATCTCTGGAAATTTAAATTAGCTTTAATTTTGAACCAAATTAGATCTTTAATAACATGTGTGATCTAATTAAAATACCGAACACTTCAGAATTTTCTTTTGATAGGTTCCTTGCGTCACAGAATATTTCATAGTTTCTTACTGATTACTTCACAGTCACTTGTACACTCATAACCTAAAACATCAACGAAAGTCACTTCTGAGTGATCCAAAAATTTCAAGCACACTAGAACAAATATTGTCAGGAGTTTGGTCACTCTCAACAATAGCGCTAAGATTTTGCTGTAGCAGTCAGGCATCACTGATCATAAGTTGAAAACTAAATCAAATCTGTTAGTGGCCATCCAAAACCAATGATTCTTCTCATATCTTAGTCAAATCTCAATTTACATTCATTTCATAGCAAAGCATATCCCGAAGGAAGTTCAAGGTTTTATCTAGTCTATTCCTTTTCCTCAGTTACATGTGTGCCATTACTGACACATACATATTCTAAATAGAACGTAATGTTTTATCCCACACAGGCTGCTCTTCAGATGTGTTTATGCACTGCTTTCTTCTAAAGGTCTGAGATTACAGATAGTATAAACAAGGGTAATGAACTGTCCTATACTCCAACATTGGCAGACAGTAGTTCAAACTGAATGGAAACTTTCTTAACCTGCTCACAACAGTTCCTGAAAGAGTCAACATCCACTTCACATGGACATATACACAGGCACACATACATAGAAAGACTTTAAACCTAGGTTAAGTTATCTGATAAAGGCTGTATTGCATGAAATCAGAAGGATTAATTAGGATCAGCCTATCTCACACTGTCCTTATATCTAGAAATTATATTATTAGAAATCATAATAAATGTAGTCCATTTTTGTTTCATTCTTATTAATCTCAGAAGCAGGTTCTAGAATCGTATTAGCTTGTTCATTTCTTTCTCATGTAAAGTTCGTTGGTAGAAGTTTAGTTTGATTTCTACTATGTGTTTGGTCTTTACTTGTTTCTTTCATTGCATCTATTTTCTCATTATAGCTAAAACCCCAGGAATTTTAGGTGGCATCCCATATTTCTAGTAAGACTTGTTAATGAAATTACTTTCATTATACAGTGATTCCTTACCTTTAATTTATTTATGGAATTCTAGCAAATGTACTTGCCCTAGTTCAATTCAAACTTTAATAATGTGTCAGTTCGGCTTAAGAAGTGATTCTCTGCATTTAGAATCCAGTTTCTGTTCTTTGCTGGTCTTAGTTTCTTATGAAAACTCAATATAAAAGCATCTTCCACTCCTCTATGAAGGTTTAAAATGTCATGTTTTTATTGCTGTTGTGTATTTTTAGCTACATATGGTGTGTTGATTAAGGTATGTTAGGTATTTGTTACTTTTAGTCCAGATCATACTAGAGAATGAACAGATTCTTGTGACAGCATGTTCTAGGACAACATTTCAAAAAGGCATGTTGAGTTCTGCATAAATGCTGTCACACTAGAAAGAATTACAAAAAATTACAACACTAAAGCAAAACACTGATTTCTCTGAGACAATGCAAACAGCAGACAAATTAAATGTCTGTCTTTCCTAATGGACCTCTTCAAGGACTTCTTAAAAGTCTTAGATTTTCTGGCAATGCAAATAATAAAAGATAATAACAAACAATGACTAGTGGTAGAAAGCTGGTCTCCATGAACTTAATAAAAGAAAACTCTTCCTAATTTTGATGAACTTGGGATTTTGCCAAATGTCCAGCTTTTGAATTCTGTAAGAACCACCTCTCAAAGCTAGCCAGCGTATCACAAGATCACACTGACAGGGAGAAAATTCATATTACATATAGTTTGTTTACAGAAAATAATTGACCATGAAGGAATAGTCTTCTCAACCCTAACATAACTCTTCAGATCTCAGGATGGCACTCACAAAAAGAGACTTGGTGCATCCAAGCTTTTTTCTAAGTATACCAACATCAACTTCTGGTAACTACTTATCTAACATTTTTTCAACCCACAGTGATTATGAAATATTTAACTGAATAAGCCCAAATAAGAATTCTAAAGTGCTCGGAAAACAAAATACTCAAGAAGGTGTTAATATCCTTAAGTATAAACAGTGTTTCAGTGACCTGTGATATCTTGGGGGAAATTTAATTACGGAGCATCATGGAATACTTCTTTAAAGCATGGTGGGTTTGTTTTGTTTTGTTTTTAATAACAAAGCCATCTTGTTCTTATACTTTTCATCAGCTCAGACACTCTTAAGAATAGAAATGACTACATTTAAAGATAGTTCCACCAGACATTTATTGACTGAGTTTTCTTATCAACTGAGATGAACATAAGAGTACGCGGATTAACAATAGAAAGACATGACACTGTCAGTGCCCAGAAAGCATGAGAGAGAAAACGACAGCTGAACAAAATTTATGTAAGTGGATGAAAATAAAGAGATAGACTTCTTTTTCAGAAGATATAAAATAGATCATTGTTCATTTTCATCAGTACTGAGCTCATTTGTATTGATCTTGGGGAATATCGGCTGTGTTTTAAGAACTTTTCAATACTGAAAATGATTAAAGAATATAACTGATGTTACAAACAGAACCACATCTCCTCCAAGCAGGTGCAATGCCAGCTTCTGCCATTGCCCTTTGGGGCTTTGGCTAGTGTATCTCCAGTCTTCACCTGGAAATCTTACAAAGGTTATTAGGTCATCACAATTAAGTATGAAAGGGTACCCAGTACAGAATGCCTAGTATACTGTTCTAAAAAAATAAGTAGATTATGTCACAGATAAAAACCTCAAAATTGCAATGGGCACTATATTAAGCAAAGATTTTCTTTTATAGCTACTTCTTGTTTTACCACTTTATGCAAGGAGGCATAAAAAATATTATTTTTCTAGGTGGTGATATATGAATCTACTCCTTGAAAGCAACAAGGTACAAAGGTGCATCAAGCAACACTTACTCCACCTGTACTTGTGCCAAATAGGAAAACATATTTAATGGGCTGATTTCTCCATCAGCCATTAACATAATTTAATAAGTATGATCTAAGTCTAGCAAATACATATTTCTGGAATCTCTGTCAGAAAGAATGAGAATATCAGGAAGCCGTTGATTTAGATGCCTGCATCATTTCCAAGTTAAAAGAGCATTCACTCCCCGGTTTCAGTTACTTCTTGAGATACAATTCAGGGAGTTTCAAGCCTTTAACTAACATGTTTAAGCACATTTCCAAAGGAGTTCCAGCCTGTCATCCATTTGTAAATATACCTGTTACTCTCCAGAGCAATCATTTGGTGAAAAATTTGTTAATGTCATACCAAAAAGCTTGTCAGATATAGTGAGACAGAAGTGATGTGTTTGTTGTGTACTAATGCAGCTCATCAACTATGATTTTTACTAATACCAATAAAGGCTGTATGCCTTGTACTCATCTGACAGTGTAAGGTCTTAGGATTTGCCTAAGCTTGCCTTGGCCTGAGATGGTTAGCTTTTTAGCTTTTGCAAATACGTGTAGCCCCTGCACAATGAACAATAGCCCTTGAAGTTAACTCAGGATGCTGACAACTCACTGTGGCACCCCACCAACTCTACGCTCCAGGAACACTGGTATAGTTAGCCTAAGAATCCAGAGGGATTTTAAAAAGGCTTAGGTATTGGTAAGCTTTCTTTCATAATAATTTTTATAATGCTGTTATTAAGGAGTTTTTTTCTGTTTTAATTTGGACTACTAGTATTATTGCAACTATATTAGTAATAGCTGTTTGTTGTGTTTTAATCAGGTTTTTAATTAGGATGAGAAAATATTGGCTCTACATATAACATGCATTATATTTTTGCTTATCACTATATTCTGGGTGTAACATTGGATGCGTATGTACTAAAAGACTTGCAAACTTAAAATACATGCAGTTTAAAGTGTGTGCACCAATATGGCCCTACAGTACATGATAGTCTTCTGAGAAATAGTGTACCCTAAGTGGTATGCATGAAAAGTTGTAGTAAGGAATTTTTCAACATAGTCATGTTCTTCATTAGAAATCTGCAATTTCTCTGAGACAAATTAATAGAGAAAGTTAGTTTCAGAATGCTTTTGCTAGAACAAAGCAGAGAGGTCACAACTATTTGAAGAGCTAATTAAAATATTTTCAGCATCTTTTTTACTACATCAAGATGTAATTTATTGTATTATAAAGTATGTTAACTTCTTCTCTTCAAGCTGCTCGCCTTAGATTTCAGAGCAACTAGCTCTAGAATTTTATCATGATTCCTGCATGTTTCCATAAAACCTGAACTGCTAAAATTATTTTTCATGAGAATAATAGCACTACCACTTTTCAGGCTCTTCGCTACATACATCAGATTTTAAAAGTGCTTAGGGAGGAAACTAAGAATGTTTTATGTTATGTTCTGCATAGGCTTATGTACAGAGATTTGCAAGCCTGTGAGTTTGATCCAAGCAGAGCTGAGCTCAATACTTGCTGAAAACCTCTGAATCTAGTATAGACAACAATCTCAGAGCTACCCTGAAACCACACAGACAAACTCAGATTGTCCATCTATTTACGAACATCTATCCATTTATCCTTAATGTTCTTAAGAAGTACAGAAATGAAGTCTCTGAAATTTTAAACATAGGCAAGTAAATGCCGGAAATAAATGTTTTTGACCATGCTAATACAATGTCTGTGGCAGGGGTTGGACCTGAGAGGACCTATGAGACTTTCTTTCTGTGAGTATTCAGAAAGAAAATTAGAATAGATGTCATATTATTATTTTTGTTCTATATTCATGTTTTGATATTGCCCAGAACTCAATTAAAATCAGGCTCCATTATACTGAGCACAATCAAAACTGTATATCAGAGGAAATTTTGTGTCATATGAATAAAAAATCTTTAATTGTGCTTTTCAGTGCTGCACATACAGTCTTGTAATCATTTCTACTGAGATTATTTTTATTCATAAGTGGTCAGGCCAGTAACATTTTTAAATATGAAGGTTTTATTACGGAAGAATAAATGTCATTCTCCTGCTTACTAAAAAGTAGCACAGAAAACGAGGACAGGCAATGTCAGTTCTGAGAATTGTCATTCTAACATGACTACTTTGATTATCTGTAATCAAAAAAACAGCTTTAATTATCTGTAATCAGAGCAGTTCAAAATATTTGTAATAAAGTCTTAAGCTCTACTGGACCTGGAAGCATTTTAGTATTTTAGAATAATCAGGCATACCCTCTGTGTTGGTGACTTTGGGGACGTGATAATATAAATGATGCAGTATCCTAACCAGCACTATGCAGAGTAGCATTACCGCATTTGCAAATTTTTTTTTCATTTTCAATTCACTGTCTGACACACGCTCCTCCTTCTTCATAAATAGTGCAGTTTTCCTGCTAAATCTCTTCCTTTTCTAGCTTTACAGACACACCTGATTTTCCCTCTAACACCTTTATGCCGTTCTCTCTTAGGCTTCCTCAGTCTTCTCAATTCTGTTGCTGTTGCTCCCATGAACAGAGGAATAAGTTCAGATGAACCTTTGCTTCTTGGCTTGGCTGTCCCCATACTTGTGGTTACTGAAGATGTGATAAAATCCAGAGTGAAGACCTTTTTTGGTAAAGATTTTAAACCAAGGATCACCGTGCTCTGGAATTTTTTTCAAGAGATCAGAACAAACTTTTAAAATGCTAAAATATACACATGTGCAACAGATAAGAAGGAACTGCTATAATCAGACAAGTCTTTCACATGCTGCCCATATGTTTGTATGTGTCTGGAGGATGTCTGTCT
>NW_010128496.1:23441-51717 GCF_000699245.1 Pterocles gutturalis | reverse complement strand
GAGGATTGCAAAGGCTCAAAATGAAACATGATGGAGTACACAGTTTGTGTTGTGTACCCAAGGAAACACAGAGCACCTCCCATCTCTTCTGTCACTAGCATACCTGCACTCAGTTCCACCTTGCATAATATTCTAGCTGGATATTACTGGAGATGAAACACAAAACTCATGCCAGCCCAATGAAAAGTAAGAATAAAGAGTATCTCAGAACATCTCTCTTTTCATGTTTATGCTTGCAATGAAAGAGAGAAAGCTTTCTCTGGAAAGAGAAAAGGAGGAAGAAAACAAAATAAAAAAATCTTTCTTTTTCTGAAGGAACAAAAACTGTATTCTTCAACTGGTAGATCCATTGTCGATTCCTGAGCTAATTACGTTTTTTTTCAGCTTTCAGCATAAACTCACGTGGCACACAAACAAATCCATTAAAAACACATTGATCATGGGATTCTTTGTGTAGTTGTCCTAAAATCATCAGTTGGAAATTGATATCCCTTCTGCATTGGGAGGGGTCTTACATTCCTCCAGTGCTCTCAGAATCTCAAATATTTCCAATGTACTTCACTGATATTTTCATTCTTCTGATCCCCAGTTTGAGACATCTAAAATTAGTTATGTACAGCATGATTTCTACATTAGCCATTAACAATGCTCATTATATAATCCATCTCTCAAATTGTATTTAATGGAGGCTTGAAGCAACAGTTACAACTGTCACCAGGGTGCCCATTCATTACATATTTCACATGCAGAGAGAATTTTGTTTAATCACCACAATTTTTCTCTATCAATTCAATTTGCATAAGGCCTGGGTAAGTGAGCAGAATGAAAAATTGAATCCAGCTAATGTTATTGATTAGGAAGATCTGACCACCAAACTAAGCTTCGTTAATTATCACAACTTCCACGTTAGAAATTTTAAAGTTTTCATTACATGACTTCATCGCATGAAGCATCAATATCATTTATGATGTCTATATCATTACAGACTCATTAACTGCATGCAGTCTTTAACATGACAGATTCTGTGTCATCAGTTTATACATGATGATGCAGTTTGGGAGTAAATACAATCCTGGAAGTGTTTAAGTTTTAGGACAGCTAAAACTGTACAGTGATGTCTGCAATACTAATCCAAAGGAAGAAGAAAACTGGTTAAGGACTCTGCTTTAGGATCTTACTTAGGTCTCTTGAAAAACATTTTTTAGAATAGCCCACAAATTCTCCTGATTTTGTCTACGAGACATAGGCATTTAGAGTACCAACAACTAGCTTCTCGTGGATAGACTATGTTTGTTGCAACATTTTAAATAAAAGATATTTCAGTTTTTACTTGACACGAGAAGAAGAAAGATTGAATATGTGACTCAAGTGCACACTCACAACTGAAAAAAATGAAGGGAAAAAAACACATAAGTATTTCTTTTTACTTTAAATTTGTCTAAATTCTACAACATTCATCATTAATTATAGTGTATAAGGAACATTGCAAAATTACTTCGGAGGTAACAGTAAAGCTAAATCCAGGATTTCATATGAAGTTTTATTTTCTACCATCCTGAATTGTATTCAGAGCAGACTATGTATCTTCTGCTATTCTTCTTATTAGAGGTTTAGGATATAACTGGCTCTTAAGGAGCCCTACATCCTGTTGCTGAAACATCAAAGGGTCCCCAAACATATTTTTGTCTTTGAACACAGACTTTTCTGTATCTGTTTCTGCTATTTGCCAGAACGACTCCAACACTTTCATTGCCATTAACACGATGTTATGTGGCATGATTACATTGATTCTTTTCAGAAAACTGTGCAATTGTCCATGCAAAACATGGTTGTGCAGAAGTGTTTACATAAAATAAGAAAAAAGAGAGAGAGATTCATGGCAGACCAAATAGCGGCATTTAACGCTCAGAAGCAACCATAAAATATTGATAGTCTTTAAGAGAAATGTATGTGATTTTGCTGACTGAGACAGAAAATGGCACTTAGGCACACATTATGTTGCAACAATCCATGAACATGTAAAAGCAGCCTACCATCAGTCATTCTGCTTCTACCTCAAGCCTTGTTTTTTCACTGTGCATTATTGCAGTGGATTTCACTGTTTGCTATCTATCACTCAAGATAGCAGGACTGTTACACAGAAAGCTCAGGGGGTAGGTACCTTTACAAACTCAGGTTTCAAATATACTAGCAGGTAAATAAGTATGCTTAAATACTACTGAGCCACTCACCAGACTAACTCAACTAACAATTCATATTTTAGACTATCTAAAAATATATCAAGGTCTCTGCTCTTAAAATGAGCTGAGCAGTCCTTGGAGCTACTATTTTATTGACTATCCTAATTGAAGCATGCACCAAACTGAGGTTAAAATTATCAACTGTATTAAGGTAAGAAAATCAAGTCAGAAACTACGGAATAGGAATAGTTATTTTGAGCTCTTGCAAATATTTTCCAGCCCTGACTAATTATACACTCTCTCACCCAACAGGAAAAATTATTCATTCATTGTCAAACCTAATTTCTTGTAATGCATATAAAATAACGAATGTTTGGTTAATAGATTTTTTGAACTCAAGTATTGTGTTTCCAAAAATAAATTTTAGTGCTCACATCATGTTCAGATGTCAAGAAAAAATGAATCCATTTGTTTTCCTCCTAGCTTTCCTCCAATGACTAGTACTGCCACTTTAAGACAGAAGTTAAAAAATCTGTAGTGCTTGCTTAATTTTCTGAGACATTTAGATTCAAATAATTTTTTTTTCTTAAATCTTGGGCTAAAATCTATACTTCTAAGAATTCTTGTGAAATTTCATTTTTCCTCAAATGAATTTCAATACTTTATCAGATGGTCTAGAAAAAGACCTTGATATTCCAGTGGCAGTTCCCCCAGTAAAAAGCATGCTTCAACAGGAACTGGTAACAGAAAATACAAAGTTTGACTAGGTCTATGAATGCCCAACTGTTAGAAGACTTAAAGGGAATGAAGTTCCCTTCTAACTGCAGGAGAGAAAGGCCAGCTCTATCTGTTCTTGTTTGTGAGACTTACCACACCTGTAATTCCACACTCTGCAACTCTCTTTAGCAGGAATTTGTGCATGTCCTCTGTGTGTGAATGAGAGGTGGTTACTGATTATGTAAGAAGGAAACCCTTGAAATGTATGCTGTGGAGTAAAGATATCTCTCTGACCAGGTGTGGATTCCTTTTTAACTGTCAAATATAAATTCAATAAGACAAGTTGAAAAGCTCTGTGCCTAAAAACAACAGCACTGTCCTGAGGAGCAGGGGTATTGGTTAATAGCGTGCTTTGTTATTTCTCCCCAGAGAAACAGAATTTGGCACAGGCTGAGCCCAGGAGAGAGGAATTCATACCGAATTCAACTGAATTGCTCACATCAACAGAGAGCTGTTTCCAGATTTGTCTGCAAAGTCACTCCCAGTATAACAGGTCTGACTGAACACTGGTCCACATAGATTCCAGTTGCTTGGTGGTGACCAAACTGATGTCTCTCTCAGCCGTAGAAAAGACAACCTCACACTGAAACAGTTACAGACTTATCCAAACTGGAGTAGACGTGTTCCAATTTCCCTGATCATCAGAGCATGATTTTTTGTGACTGACAATATCTCAGAGAGCCAGATACTTTGTGTTTGGTCTTCAGAGATAACCAGCACCCCTAAGGTTGGATTCCACCTTGCTTTATTTACTGTATGCAAATATACACATAGTTATCCCCCTTCTTTTGATTGTGTCCCCTTCTTTCCTCCTTTCTTTATCTTTTTCTCCTGAATAACAGGGACTTATATAGCCAAGAGTTCCTCAATGGCAGTGAGTGAGGAAAAAACAGTCTCAGAAGTAACTAAAGAGGTTGTATTTTAAACACCAGAGTGAGAAGTAGGAGTACAGCCCAAGGTGAAGGCTTGAATCATAGATTTTGCTTAGTTTTTTGAAAAACACATCTTAAGAGAGTTTTACTGTAGCCATATTGGCACCTGGCAGGAAAGTTGTGTGTTTTATGAAGTACTGTGTGGAAATCCAGTGAAATAACACTTAATATTTACATTACAGAACTTTACTTCTCCTTACAAAAGAAAATTTATTACTGTTCTACTACTTCTTTTTTTTCTTGGAATATTTAAATTTTAGGGAAACAACATTGTAGAACAAGAAGCAGAATTTCCAGGAAAATGGGAAGACAAGTGTGAGCAGGCATATGTGTTTCTACCTTCAAGTCCATAAATTACATTAATTTGAAAAATAAAGAGTTACTGATTCCTTGTGCAAAATACAGGACAGTTAAAGATCATAGTAGACAGAAGTTAAGCTTCAATTTAACTCTATCATATAGGAAGTTCTAATTATCTTCTCTTTAAAGAAGAAATATGGGTCTTCATCGGTTCCTGGTTACAGACTGTCTGTACTGGGTTTCTCTCTCCTTACCTACTAGGTAAATGTTACTTCTCATTCTACTCTTCAGCAGACAATTGCCAGTATCTCACCATTTACAGTCAGAACAGAAGATAACCAATTATTTGCAGAAGTCATGGCTGGGAATTCAGATGGAAAAGCTGGAGGAAGAGAAATTTGCTGGAGCTGTTGCTGTAAGCTTGCTGTGCTGGCAGAGCTCTGGAGGGATAAATGGAACAGCCAGAGGTATTATATCCAGCACTGACAGATATGTGGGGGGTCTCAAACACAGGAAAAGCAGACTGTACTGTA
This sequence comes from Pterocles gutturalis, assembly GCF_000699245.1. Classification (NCBI taxonomy): domain Eukaryota; kingdom Metazoa; phylum Chordata; class Aves; order Pterocliformes; family Pteroclidae; genus Pterocles; species Pterocles gutturalis. Next base: position 46,995 of record NW_010128496.1, on the reverse strand, counting down.
ACTGTAAAGCGAGGTGATTTTGAGCAGAGCCAGTTGCTTGCTAACATCCTCAATTGCTTGCTTCAGAAACATCAGATTAACACATTTTATAAAATAGAGTGGGAAATGCTCTAAGCACATCCGTTGAATTCAGTGTATGGTAAGATTTGCTCACAGACTTGAGCCTCAGGAGAAGTCAGAGTTCTTTGAAAGCTGAGAGAATATCTTTGGTTTCTTTATGTTTCCTCTGCCAAAAGTCAACAAAAGCTCAGCTAAAAAGAATCAGCCAAAATTGTCATTCTCCATGTGACTAAGAGAGGTGAGAAGATTTTTACTTTGAATAGTAATAAGCCACAGACTCCATCACTAACTGAGAGCTTCTTTCCCTCCCAAGAAGGATTTTTTTGCTCATTAAGCACAGAAGGATCCTGCACCTTTACATTAGGGTGTTTCAGAAGATAAGAGATCAGTCAAGAGAAAGGGTATATAACTTGTGTATATATTTTCTCCCAGAGAGCTTTTAAAGTCATCCAAATATTTCCTGTTTAGTCTGTCTTGATGAATCCAGGACCACATTATTCCCTATGCATTAACAGTGTTATTGATTAAAGCAACAGGATTATTGATAACATTTAACATCAGCAGGATTTGCAAATTCCAAAATTCCAGTTAGACCAGTTTTCTGACCAAGTCAATTAGATTTGCAGGGCCAAATTTGTATCGGATGTCTTCAATACTGTTTCTTTCAGGTGGCATTTGCTCAGATGTTAGATAGCAGTGTCAAATTTTGATTTGGTCTGCAATAGATTAGTTCCAGGTTCACCCAGCTCCTGAAATCTATCCCTGTCTTTCCCCTGGTAAACAACGATGGAAAAGGTCATGCCAGATATAGCTATTTCTTTTGATGGAAAGATATCCAGGATAGGTTTTGGCTCACAGTTTAACCAAGACCAACATTCTGCTTTTACACCAGCAGTAGCTGTAACAAATTAAATTCATGCTATATGCAGTCTTGTTCAAAAGTTTACAGAAGGGATAAAAATAAAATATATAAAATCCAACAATTATGCAAACCAGTTATTACAAAGAATGGCATTGCACTTAAAGACGCAGTCAAGAGAAATTATAGGTCAGATCTCTTAGGTATATCTTTCATTCATAAACTCAATATCTACTCAAGACACCTTTTTGTCCTGGACTCCTGTAAAATCCACCTGTAAAATCAATTACCTCATCACACCATGGGAGCTGACTGAAGGCCTCTCATTCATTGACCTTAATATATTGTAGGGATCTGATAAAACAGCTGAGGACTGACCTGTCAGGAGGGGTTTGTCAGATAAAGTCATCTTCCTCCTGCCATGTCAGTAGAGATGCTATCTGCTTTGATACTTCCACAAAATGAACTGGATAGTCTCAGTTTGCATCTGCCATGATACCATTTGAGATGGCATTTGAGACTAAAACATATACATTTACATGTCTGGATGCAATTTTTTTCATGTGCTGTAGGCATCTTGGGTCACATTGCTGTCAATGGATACCTACTCAGTATAGTCAATGGAGCCTCAACAGCGATGGGATTGCCCTGAAGACAGTCATTGTATTACTGATTAAATAATCCTCACAGATGCACATACACTTCTCCTTTGGATTTGTTGTTTTGTTCAATGTGTCTGTGTCCAATATGAATGCAAACAAGCAAACAAACTAAAGACTCAATACATGCAGTAACCACTATTGGGTGTCTATGGGGACTTGGAGAATGTAATCATAGGCAAAATAATATATTGTTAAAAGGAATAAAATATCAACCTTGTACAGGCAGTAGTACTACTTGATTTTCATGCCTGAACACAGACAAAATACTGCTGTCTGCCAATGTCTGCACTGAGTGTAGGACTGTGTATTCCAGCCTAAATCATTGCCTTCATAAAGCAAAGTTGCCACTTATCGTCTATACGTTTATTTAAAGAGTGGGTTCATGTTAGCCCTTAGCTCCATTTATTTTACATTTTTTTTCCATACACATAATACAGATACTTATAGCTGCACTGATTGCATGTTTTATAATTCAAATGCTTAAATTTAACTTCTCTACTATTTTTAGGAGTTTCTTCCAAAGGTTAGATACAACCACAAAGTTGGGTTTCTCCAGGCCAATTTAAAAACGTTTCCCCAGATTATTCCTTGTCTCTTTTGTAGCTTTTACTTCTTAGGTTATAAGACTGATTATACTGGCATTTTTATGACAAAGTTCAAATGGATAGAAAGCAGAGTTGAACTCCAGTTGCTGCCATTGATTTAATTTCTGTTCCAATCCACTTTTGAGGGAGAAGAGTACATCAGAATATAATCACTGCTGCATTCCAGCTGCATTGAGTACAGCAGCAAATTGAACTGAAGAAGTTCTCTGATCGTCTGTAATTTTCAGGAACATAGGTTCAGCATTTTAGTCCCTCTTAGACACCCTAATGAGAGCCCAAAGGGATACATGTTTGGGAGCTGAAAATTAAAGAAAGCATTTGCTAAGTAACAAGCAAGAATTTCTTACAGTTGGGTGCAGTGAAATGCCACTGGAATTGCTTCATTCATCCAGGTTTATTTTCCTTCTTGAAGAGAGACTGATCCATGTGAAAATTTCCAAAAGGGCTTCAGACGTGCCTCTAAATTTTATACTCATATTATTAATTGTCTTCATATTTGACTATTCAGTTTGTGAAAGTGACTGATTATGGTCACACAATGGTGAGAGTACATCTATATTACTGCAGAATAAGGAACAGTAAAAGCAAAACCAACTCAAATCATCTCAAGAACGATAATATTTAAATATGGGGGGTTTTTTAGAAATATCCTCGTTGTAAGAATAATAAGAAAAATAAGACCATTTATAGATCAGCTGCACCTAATTTGTTTGCCTTAGGGCAGATTTTCTTTGGAGAATCAGCTCAATCATTGCACCTGCAAATACATAAATCTGAGACTGCAAACTGCTGAGATAGAAGTCCCTGTACAGAATTCTTTTTTTTTTTTTTTCATAGAATCATTAAGGTTGGAAAAGACCTCAAGGATCATCAAGTCCAACCCAACACCACCTAACTCACTAAACCATGTCCCTAAGCACCACATCTACACGTTTCTTGAACACCTCCAGGGATGTTGACTCCACCACTTCCCTGGGCAGCCTGTTCCAATGCCTGATCACTCTTTCAGTGAAGAAATTTTTTCTGATATCCAGCCTAAACCTACCCTGGTGCAACTTGAGGCCATGTCCTCTTGGCCTATCACATGTTACTTTAGAGAAGAGGCCAGCACCCACCTCACTACAACCTCCTTTCAGGTAGTTGTAGAGAGTGATAAGGTCTCCTCTCAGCCTCCTCTTCTCTAGACTAAACAACCCCAGCTCCCTCAGCCGCTCCTCATAAGACCTGTGCTCCAGACCCTTCACTAGTTTCCTTGCCCTTCTCTGGACCCGCTCCAGCACCTCAATGTCCTTCTTGTGGTGAGGGGCCCAAAACTGAACACAGGATTCAAGGTGTGACCTCACCAGTGCTCAGTACAGGGGCACAATCACTTCCCTAGTCCTGCTGGCCACACTATTTCTGATGCAGTCCAGGATGCCGTTGGCCTTCTTGGCCACCTGGGCACACCGCTGGCTCATGTTCCGCCAGCTGTTGACCCGCACCCCCAGGCTGAGCAGCTTTCCAGCCACTCTCCCCCGAGCCTGTAGCGTTGCAGGGGGTTGTTGTGACCAAAGTGCAGGACCCGGCACTTGGCTTTATTGAACCTCATACAATTGGCCTCGGCCCATTGGTCCAGCCTGTCCAGATCCCTCTGCAAAGCCTCCCTACCCTCAAGGAGATCAACACAACCACTCAGTTTGGTATCATCAGCAAACTTGCTGAGGGAACACTCAGTCCCCTCATCCAGGTCATTGATAAAGATGTTAAACAGGACAGGCCCCAAAACTGATCCCTGGGGAACACCACTGGTGACCGGCCGCCACCTGGACTTAACTCCGTTCACCACGACTCTCTAGGCTCAGCCATCCAGCCAGTTTTTTATCCAGCAAAGAGAGTTCCTGTCTAAGCCATGAGCCACTAGCTTTTCTAGGAGAATACTGTGGGACATGGTGTTGAAGGCCTTGCTAAAGTCCAAGTAGATGACATCCATTCTTGCTTATGAAGTCCCCTTGCAAAGCTTTGGGATTTGCTATACACAACCATCAGCACAAAGCCAAGAGCCCACACATTCCTGATGTTCACTAAACAAAACTCCTTGAGAGCTGTAGAGGGGATTGTGCACCAGAATCTCTCTCTACTTGAGAGTATTAATGGCCCTGCGTTCAAGTATACCTTCAGCTTTCCTATAACAGGGCCAAAAAAAGTAATTCTTTCGCACACTAGGGTATAAAATATTTCCCAACTAACCAAATTCTAATAAACTAAATCAATAGAGCCTAATTTGGCATGTGTATGCTGCACTGTAAATCAGAAACGATCATTACCATCACTGGCTCTGTACCAAGTAAGCCCAGCCAGGACTGGGCATAGAACTGTGAGCCATCTGTTCTTAGTTATAGATCTCTTCCCATTTTGATCTATTACCTGGGACTGCTAGATCCTACCTTGTGGATAACTGAACTGTTAACACTTAAGCTGCTGAGCACACATCTCAAACTACATTTTTGGTGATGTCAGGCTAGGATGAGGCAGAAGCAACAAACTATACCATCAGCAATCTAACAACTGTCTAGAAGATCTGTGGCTCTTTTAAATTCTCATTTAATCCTGTGCTTAAAGTAACAAAGAAGATGCAAACATCTGTTCTCATTCTTCCCCTTTCCTTGTCCTTTTTAACACAGTGTTGTTACTGTGAAAGCACCAGACACTCTCACACCTGCTGGACTTCCTTCCCAACCCCAGAGTGGGGGAGGTAAGAGAGATTTAAACACTGGAGTTACTTAAAGTTTAAAGCTGAAGAGGGTTCTCTGAAGTCACAGGTTTCAATCAGAAACAAAATTAACGTTGCAGTGAAAAAAAAATCTAGTCCCTAATGTGGAGGCTCCAGAACCAGTGCAGAGTTTGTCATGATTAACACGCTGGTACTATTTGCCTTAACACTGTCCAGGCTCCTTGCACTGACCCAGCTCATCAGAACTAAAATAATATCTGCTTGAGGCTGCTAGAAACGTCTAGGCATTCCAGGACAGAATCAGTGACACGTAAATGCCATATGAGGTATTAAACCATATCACATCTCCTGTTCTTCAGAATAAAACATTGTCAGATGTACTTCTGCATGAAAACTTTGGTTTTATTTACTTCATGGAAAGGAAATGCCCCTTTCCACAGTACAGGGAAACCACTTTGGGCTTGTGGTAGTTCCTGCTGTGCTTTGGAAAGAATGTAATCCTGGACTATACTCATTAGACTTCAGAGCCTCACAGCTACTCGTGGTTTCTCTGTGGTGTTAAGATGGTCGATGTAACTGCATCCTTACCTGAACAGAATAATTTATCCTCTTCACCGCCAGAAAGGTTGGCTAGTGGTATTATCAAAAACTTTGCCTGTCATGTTGGGATTCACATCACTTGTCAAATGCTACTGAGAGATTGGCTGGTTATTTTCTTTTTTGCCCATGAAGACTTAGTTTGCTATTTTTATAGAGTATGTATTATTTTCCCTAATCCAAAATAAAAATCACCTAGTTGAACATATCTATGTTTGTTGTTTTGGGGTAGAGTAAGTGATAATTCTCTGCGAGAAAAACAACAGTCAACAATGAATGAGTAAGACAGGTCTAATATTGTGCTGTCATATTTGGTAATTCTGTGTAAGTCAAGAAGAGTCATATGCTCTAGAAGGAACTGTGCAAATAATTTCTCATAAAGGATGTTTTAACCTCTGTGTAATTCAGTTTTCCTGAAATAAATATGGATAGATTACAATTTACTTACACTCATTTATTTGAAACAAGGTCTTCTATAGTTTGTGCAGATTATTATTTTTATATAGATTTAATTTATGACTGCCTTGCAAGCATTCAAAAATTAAAAAAAAAAAAAACAAGTACACTTACACTTTCCATTTGGTGGACTGTGTGCATCTGTCTCTGGACTATGCGGAAACAAACTCATTGTTTGGTTTAACAGTTCTGTTCTAACATATGCAATATGTATTATTTAAATGAATTTGAATGCTAGTGACTTTTCAGAAGATACAAACACACCAAGACTTGTATCAGTTTCAAAAAAAAATTCTTTTCAGTTTTGAAAAATATTTGGTCTATTTTAAAGAGCGTCATCATATTTCAACATACTTTTTCAAATAATGCTGAAGATTTATATCATAAGTTGACACCGAAATGAAAGATACTCTAATTTTCTGTCTGTTTGTATAATGGTCTGTGAGTTGTTTTTATGTCCTAATCAAATTGCAACTTGAGAGATTTTGCATGCCTTAATTTTCCACCGTTGTTACAAGGTATTTTTTCTACCACTCTAGTTCTTGCTTGCTGAAGACCTTCATTGCTGAAGAAAATTACTTCTGAACTGCTTTGAAAGGTTTCACAAGAAAATAGATATAAACACAATGTGTTATTATTAAACCTGAGAGAACATCTTCCTCACCAGATGATGTATAAAAATAGTCAAAAAACCACAATAAGGAGTTAATTTTAAAATCAGTTATTTCTAAATCACTTTTTATTTTAAAATACAATAAAAAAATAACCCCCAATTTTACATGTCAGTTACTGTTTTGCCATGAGTTTCTTCACACTGACAAAACTCACAGATCAAGGACTGTTCAGTAGTAACTGAAGCAAAGCAAGTATGTCACTGAATGAAATGCGGAAACAGCAGCTAACATTTACTAAATTCAAACTCAATTCTGCAACCATCTGTATCTCATTTAAAGCAGATCAAGCTGTTGTCTAGGTTTTGACAACGGTAAATTAGAACAGGTTCCCAGCTAATAGGATGACAACAAAGTCTTTTCTGCTTGCAAAATAAATAAATCCCACTCTCTTCAAATCACTTTGCAGTAACTCTGGATTCATACGGATCATTTCTTAGACTGTGGCTCACTGCTCCCTAAGTTGTATGTGCTAATCAGCTTAGCATTATTTAATGAGTTAATATGTATTCTCTTTTCTTTCAAAGTACAGAGGAAGAAGTGATGGTGGGATGGCTCACAGGAAGCTAGATCTAAAACATATCCATCATTTTGAAAATAGAAATATGGAAATACAATATGTATGTTACATACCTATGGACACCACTGTGTTATATCTTCTTTGTCTTTTAAATATAACTTTTGAGAATGACCCTGTATTGTTACTCCTTAGGAGTACAGCTGGGATTAGCATAATATGATTCAGAAAGAATTCCCAGGGGAAAAACATTTGCTCTGATATCAAATGCTAGCTATCTTTCGTATTGTTGGAGGAAGGCTGCTGTGCTGGACTCGTCCTCTTCCAGGCAACTTATCTTTTGGTAATATCCCAAAAGGGCTGTTACATTATATGCCAATTGTACATATAAATTGTATAGGCGGCTTGTTTGCAGACTGCCAGTCAATCAGGGCTATGATGCACAAGACCCAGGGACCAGAAATAGCCCAAGTTCATTTAAGAAGAGACATGCTGATGGAGGTCAGAAACACAATTCCCATCTGAAAGGCGGAAAAAAAAAAAAAAAAAAAAGATACTGGGAAACAGCAGGGCCAAATTATTTTCTTGATATGAACAAACCCAGTTTTGATTGTTTTTGTTAGGATATGAATCTGCTCACATGGGACTTCTGTATTTCTTAAAAAAATAAAAAGACAAACATTCCCTACTAAAATATCACATACAAAATGGGCTCGAAGGCTGTAATAGAATGTTAGAGAATGAGTCTGAAGAGCTTTTAAACCAGCCTGTGAAAGACTGTCATTTCTTATCTAAAAGTTGATTTAAAACATCCCTCACAGGGTTTACAGTTAAGATCTTTTCTGGGGAACTCTACTATTGTCCACAAACCATCCTATAGGTTTGGTAAGCTCTGGTGAAGTCAAGTCCTACATTGCATGTGCCCCCTGTAATGACAGTGTGCTGCTTACATGCTGTGCAGATGAATACTATTCACTGTCATAAGGATGCGTCACTGACTGTGCCTTTCTCTGATCTTACATTGCGAGGAGTAGGGAGTAGGATCTGCAGGACTGCACATCACAACAGTCCTTTTTTTCTAAACAAGCCTTAAGCCAACGTAGGACCATGATAAAGTGCACTGTTTCCTTGGGAAATGGAGAAGAAAATAAAACTAGAGTGGAGAAGAAGAACAAGAAGACTCATTCTTACTCTATTTTCTGTGATGGAAACCTCATTCTTGGTTTAAACGTTCAGCACACAGAACTGTGTTGCTGGCAATGTCTGTGTGTACATGAACATATACGTATGAACCAAGTTGTCCTGCTTTGTTGGGCTCCTTCAGCTTCTTCATGCAGATGGATATGCTTTGCTGTGATAATTTTTGTGTTTAGATGCATCCCAAACTATTATTCATGTTCTGGCCACCTGCAGCTTCACCTCTGTGATTGACTTACAAGCTGTTGAAACCTACAAGAAGGAGTAAGGGTGAAGTACCAAAGCAACTGTTCTAATCACAGGTGGACTGAGTGACGGCTGCTGCCACCCTCTCGTATGCTGAGGGACTGTCAAGAAGTCAATGATGATTTAGCAAGATAGAAAGGAGCCATGTAAAGAAAGAGAAACCTTGCGGCAGCTGACTGCATACAGCTCAAGCTTGGAGGCAGCTGGGCTTACTGCAAACGATTGAAAATTGGAAATGATGAATACACATTTTCCCTTGGTGATGGACTGATGTCAGACCATATGGCAGTTGTTTTATTCTCTGCCTGTCCCTTCTGAAGGGTGGTGTTGCAATGCACTGATACAGATGTGTTACAGGCCCCTTACTTCATGGATGGAATGGAAGGACAGAAGTGTTTTAACACCGCAGACAGGCTTTTTTTTTTTAACTGGAAAGGCTCATGCATTTTTCTGTAACTGTCCATAGCAACAGATACGTTGTTCAACATGGAAGATATCATCCTCCTATGAAGGGAAATTTATCACAAGAACTCTTAATCTCTCGTGTCCTGACTAGCTAGTGAAACATCTTTCATTCCAAAGAGGAAAGGAAGGACTCCTCTACAAACATTCAAAGGACTATATGTATGTATGATGTGGGATGTTTAGATACACAGATCTGAGGTATTTTAGAAAAAATGACCTGCTCATTTTGACAGGAGTATCAGTATAAGCTTGGGGTTCAATTACACCTTTTTTTAGTGAAAAAGTAATTCAATAATTTTATATCTGAGATCTGAACCATCAGCTTCCTCAACAGCTAAAATTCTTTTAAAAGCCAGTAGAACAACAAAGCCAAGTACTTGTGGTTTTGTAAAGAGAAACTGAAATTTCTGTTTAGCTGATGACACTGGCCTGCCTTGGACTTGTTCACATCCAGGTCTTTGAATACTCATTTCAGAGGTGAAGATTCATATTAAGATCCAAAGACTTGGCTTTATCTCGCATGGTTTTCCAGTCCAGGACTGATGTTAGAGCCTACCAGCTCCAATCACATAAAGCCAAAGTTTTCATCAGTCAGTCAGAATCTCATATCTGGGAGATACTTCAGCAGCCCACCAGAAAAGTTGCAGATTACTTGGGTTCCAGAAGCTGCAGAAGTTCATACTGAGAGGTTTACGTACCATGTGAAATTATTCAAGATCAAAGAAAAGAGCTCTAATTCTGACTATAGGTTGCAAAGCTATCTCTAGTGCTAATCTTCTGTATCAGATTATATTCTGCTTTATGGGCTAGTATGATAAGAAGCGCATCCCCCTTTCAGGCAGGTGGTGAAATGATGTCAAGAATACAAAAGAGGCTTTGTAAAGCAGTGAGCAGAAAAGGGAGAAAAAAAAAAGAAATTTTTTTTTTTTTCCATGGTACAATAACATCTTTCACTTTAGGATCTCAAAGCACTTTAGAAGCACTGCAATTAAGCTTCCCATCTCTTCATGTAGTATAAAATATTTTTAATGTTTTTTAACAGGAGAAGAGAGAGAAAAAGGTGAGCAGGTGATAAACCAGTGTTTGCTCATTTAATGCATAATGAGAAGAAAAATATGCACAGTTTAATAGTTGTTGTTATTTTAATTGTTCATAAAGAGCATTCTTTCTCCTTCCCACCCTAATTATGGGGTAGACACACATCAAAGTGTGAGAAGCTGTAGAGCTTGGGATCACCCGTAACATGGCAGGTTAATTCCATAAATGTTTCCTTCCCCACATCTTCCAGCATTTTATAGAAAATCTTAAGCTCTCTTTTCATCCACTGTTGTCTCCTGATTTATTGCTTCAATTTACCTTCCTTGACATACTTCCACTCTCTCAAGTGTGTATTGATTACATTTTTTGTTATGATTGTGTGAACCAATCTCAGCAGAGAAGAGAAAAAGAGACAAGATGTGTTGTATCAATTGAAGAGTAAGGAATTTAATGTGAGATACTCTTCATACCAGACAAAATGAGTGAACTAGATGAAAGGAATTTGAGAAATAACAGCACTTCATATGGTTATGAAATTACTTGAAATTAAAGCATGAACAGAAATTATTTTGTTGTCTTAAAGAACAGTTTGTCCTTTTCTCTCCTCTATTATCTCAACAGTCTACCATGAAATCTGCTCAGCAGGGAACATTTTCATGTCAGAATGCTGTATTTTCAGTCGATGGATTGGTTTTTTACCAGGGCAGAGGGTTAGCTGTGTTTCAGACTGGAAGAGACATCTGCAGCCAAAAGAAGAGTCTCTCCATTTATACTAGGGAAGACAGAAATGACAATGTCTATCTTTGTGGTTCATGAGTTCAATGACTGTCAGCAGAGGTCAGGAAGTATTATTTCCCACCAAGCAGAGCACACAGAAGCTCAGCTGAAAATTATCCTACAGTCCTTCAAGCAGAATTTGTGGATACTGTTTATTTTTCTGTTCCTAACACATTCTAAGTCTTATTTGACTGGTTCTGGGGTTTTGCATTCTTGTGTATGTGTGTGTGTGTGTGCATGTGTGTTGACCATTTAAGCTGCGAGACCCAAGGAGAGGAACTGTACCTGTGCTACAAGTTTATACAGCACTGGGCACACTGGGAACTCAGTGGAGTTTTCTTACTCCTATAGTGCAAACAAACATTGAAACAGTAATAACAGCAACACTATAAAATTATCTTAATTCACTTCAACACCTTAAAACATCCTCAGAAACATGACTTATCCATAGCTGTTGTACACTGGCCTTTATCTTTGATGCAATACCAATCTTATCCCTCATCAATAACGGAGGGTTCTCAACACTTTAAAAAAAATACCTCTCCTGGGCACATCACTCTTCTTAGGCAATATGTTGCCACTGTTCTGTGAAATGACCCAGAAAATCTAAAAGGTGTCAGCATGTTGTATGTTCTATAGCTGCCCCATTATATCTTCAGAAAACACACTATTTTGAGACAGCAGGTGTATTAAATATGTCAGGGTTTTTTTTCCATTCTCATTTATATCAATATATTTTGTATTTGATAACTACACACAATGAGTTTATTCAGATGCCATCAGCAGTAATGGATCAGCAGCAGCAGTAGCTGTGACTTGGTAGGGATGGACAGTGGCCTGGAACCACCTCCCAACTCTGTTGCAATGAAGGGAGCTAAGAGCTGGTCCAGCTTCTGTTTCAGATCACTTCCATGAGGTTCACACAACACCACTCACACTTCCTGGTGGCTTTTTTTCACTCGTTCCCTTTTGCAGCTGGGTTAGCCAACACTCTGTCTGAAACCTGATCTCCTGAGAATCTATCCAGGGGAACTGCTAGATGAAGGGACATTTAGATGCCATCAGAGCACAAGGATATATATGCCCTTAAATTCAGCAGAGTTCCACTTTTAGTATATGACAGTTACGGTATTTATGGTGCAATTCTTCTCAAGGATTGCATTTTTGTAAAACTAAGCCTTGTTTAGTATTTTATATGTTCTGTCTATTCGTGCTTTTGTGGCACAACCATTAGAGTGAGTTGCAACTGTATTAGGTATATTTTATATTTTACTTATGATGTAAAATAGATGGACTTGCAATGATCACTGAAAGACTGAGTGCCATAACCAGCTTCACATCTTAGCCCTGACAAGTCTGAATGCATCTGAACACACAGAGACTTGCTAGTTACAGTTTCCTGTGCATTGAAGTCAGTGTCAGAACTTCTCCACACTTAACCTGAAAAGGCTGAGAGACAAGCAGCAGCATTTACCCATTGAGCAAAAGAAAGGATCAGCTTTATGAATGCCAGTTGCTCCTTAGAAAATGTATCCTCCGAATCTGTTGAATAAGTCCAGAGACTACTATTCCTCTCACTGATGTTGTGGTAAGCCATGAGTCATCAGTGAAGTCTATAGGATTATAGCAGGAGCAGAATGGTTCCCTAGTCCCTCCTTCTGTTCTCATTTTGACAGGTTTTACACTGGTGTGTGCAACTACCAAATTCAATGAATTTGCTCCCCATTTCCATTTGTGTAACTGAGGTCCCCATCTTGCCTTTAGGGTGATGTGTCAAAAGATAACTAAAATAACATATCACCCCTCATTAACAGGTATATTTGTGGGTAGGAAAGATAAAGTTGCTATACTGCCAAGCTATTTTGTCTCTGTATCTCTTTTTTTATCTTTCTTTTGGGGGGAGGTGGACTTGTTATTTGTAAGCCAGTCATCTCCTCAACACCCTAGCATTTTATCTGCAAATATAGATGAAAACTAGCATGTCAGTAATAGAGAAATGCTCATTTGCATGAAGAATGACAACCTTATCAAGTTCTTAAAAGCCCTATTTGATCCATTCAAGAAGTCTCTACATTTGAAGTAGCATCCAGGTGCCTGGAGAAAGGAAGGCCTGAAACTGCCAAATCACTTACTGCAGTAAAAATAGGTGAAAACTAAATACAGTTGCTTACTAAATTTAGCTGATTTTAAATGCAGCTGGGATGTGGGACAGAAGGGTTTAAGGGAATAGGAGCAACTCTACCATCTCCCATTGAGAATGCAATTAACAAAGGGTTGCAGCACAAAACCTAAAAACCCGCAGGTGGGTTTAACTTGCCTCCAGTGTAACACAACCTGAAAAAATCCCTTCTGTATGGATTCTACATTATTTTTTTTTGTTCTTTAAATAGGTTGATCTCCATGCTGCACATAATTACACACAGAAACAATAACTAAGATGATGTTAAAAGCTCAAGGTTTACTAGCTGACTTTTACTTACACCTTTCTGTCCCTCGCCTTCCTTCAAGATGCAACTATTGAGCATGTTCTGTCTCTGCTATATTCATAAATAACCTCAGTACAGGAGATCCTTGATCTGACAGAGGTCAATAAACAATCTCACTTTGGTTAATGCTGAATATGCTATATTACATATAGAGTGTTTTAAAAAGTACGTGCATGTTTTGTAAAATACAGAAAATGTACAGGCAGGATGTTCACAAATGAGCTGTTGTCTTCTTCCCCAATTTGCTGTTAGCAGCAGGGGACTGCTCAAGTTCCAGGTCAGACCCTGCAGATGGATTCATTTAACAAAAAATACCAAAGCTGTGTTATTTTGTACTGTAAAAATATTAAAAATAGTAAAAATCATAGGGCATACAAATCTCACATTTTTCAAAAAATTTTATTTACCCAAATGACTTTTTTTGTTTAAAAGATCACTCTGGTTGGTATATAAAAAGGTTGTTCTTTTAGGAAGCAATAGCTTCCACAGGTCCATATTCTGTTGCATTCTTTTTGCCTCTCAGGAAGCCAGCCGGATCCCGAGATGCATCAAAAGAAGTGACCAGCAGGTCGAGAGAGGTGATTTTCCCCCTCTACTCTGCTCTCGTAAGACCCCACTTGGAGTATTGCTTTCAGTTGTGGGGTCCCCAACATAAGAAGGACATGGACTTGGAGCGAGTTCAGAGTAGGGCCACAAAAATGATCGGAGGGCCGGAGCACCTCCCATATGAGGACAGGCTGAGAGAGTTGGGGCTGTTCAGCCTGGAGAAGAGAAGGCTCCAGGGGGACATTACAGCGGCCTTACAGTACTTAAAGGGGGCTACAGGAGAGATGGGGAGGCACTCTTGATCAGGGAGTACAGTGATAGGACGAGGGGTAACGGTTTTAAGCTAAAAGAGGGTATATTTAGATTAGTTACAAGGAAGAAATATTTTACTGTGAGGGTGGTGAGACACTGGAAGAGGTTGCTCAGAGAAGCTGTGGATGCCCCATCCCTGGAGGTGTTCAAGGCCAGGCTGGATGAGGCTTCCACGTCTAGTAGGAGATGTCCGTGCCCATGTCAGGGTGCTTGGAACTAGATGATCTTTAAGGTCCCTTCCAACCCAAACCACTCTATGATTCTATGACGATTAAGAGTCAGAAGGATGAACAAGCATTTTCTTAAAACTAAGTGAAACAAGCAGTAGTAAATTTACCTCTCTGGTGGACTGCAAGAAAAAATGTAGAACTCAGCATTACTGAATCAATATTAACAGAAATGTAGATGACTAATTTATTTGTGTAAACTCAGTGAGATAGACAAAAGAGAACCAAAGCATAAAAGCAGAGAGATAAAGCATCTCTATACTCTGTCCCAATTACTTTAAGAATAGTCCCATAGAAGAGGTAGTTTAAATTGTTTAATTAAAAGTGTATACACATAGAACTTATATATCCACGTACATGTGGAAAAAAATGTGTCAACATACACAAGTATATATATATATGCCTGTGTATTCATAAAGAAAGAACAATAGAAAGGGAAGGAGGCTTGTAGTTCTAAGTTGTTGTCACTTGATATGTGAAACCGTGTTTGGCTGTGAGTCATAAACCCAGTACTGACACCAGAGTGCTCCCTCTGGTCAAGCAGGATCCTGCAGCAGAAAGATGTCAGTCCCACCTCCTTTGTTGGATGTGGTTCTGAAGAGCTGGGGCATGCTGGGCAGCAGCAAGCAGAGACTCTGAACCACCCACTGGAATTTCACTAAGGTGTCCTTACCCTGACTTTTAGTTGAGCATTGCAGATCATATCAGAAAAAGGGGGAAAAACATGAGACTGGAAAACAGGAAAAGCCAGTGATTTTCCATGTTTCAGGTTTGTTTTCCACATAGGTGTAGATATTTCAAATGAGTGAGAAAGGGACTTTTGTAGTCTATCAAAATAAGTACAGTATGTGTTCTTATTGATGCAGAAGACCTGTCATCTCTTGACAGAGTTATACATAGTGCTATTTGTGGACATAGTTCAACCACTAAATAAAAATAAGTACAGCATGTGATATTATTGATGCAGAAGACCTGTCATCTCTTGACAGAGTTATACATAGCTATTTGTGGACATAGTTCAATCACTAAATACATGAATGGTTCCAGTCTTGTTAGTCATGTTATCCTGCTCCACGGCCTTCTCCAGAAAGTCCTTCTGCCTTCGCAGGCTACTATGGGTTGATTTGTTACCTTTTCTAGTCCACACTGCAATGGTCTTGCCTCCTACCTGCATCTCTCCTCTTCTGCTTTCATGAAAGTAATTCATTGTATCCACAGCTCCCCTTTAACCAGAGCATTGCTTCCATCTGAACTAGCTGGTTAAATAACAGAGAGTCCATCAAGTGAATTATTTCAAGCTCTTGCCCCTTTCACAAATCTGCCCCGAGAGCAACACAGCAAGTAATAAATTCGAAGTGCTTCTCAGTATGGTGAGGGAAGCAGACTTTACAACTAGCAATTAGCCTTAGGGCTTCAGGTATTGCTGCTTTCTCACCACAAATGAACTTCTCTTCTTTTTTTTTCAATAAATAAATAAATAAATAAATAAATAAATTCGGGCCTTGTCCAGAGTTCAGTGCCTGACTCTGCTAGTCTGTCTCCTGTGCTGCAGTTTATAGCATCTTAAAATATGGTAACATTCTGTAATATTTTCAATTGACTCTATGGGGTATTGTGGGAAATTATGATCCAGCAAGACCAAATATCAGGTAGATTCAGTGTCATCTCCACAAACCTGTTGTCTCCTTTTACCCATATAGGTTCACACAGCTCTGGGAAATGTAGGGGAGCATGGGTTAAAGATGTACAAGGTGTATGTATTTAAAGAACTAAATTCGCCTGTAATCTTAATAAATAACAGGATTTCTGTATTGTGGCTATGCAGCACAGTGGCAGCAGTCATAACAACACCTAGGAGTACGTGAAAGAAAATCCTTTTTAGTTGTATCATGTCATACAGTTAAGCCCAAACAGTAAGATGCAGAAAGAACCACAGACCAGTGTCTTGTTTATTCAGTATAGCATGCTGTGGGCAAAGTTTAGATTACTTCGCTGGCTTCTCTCAGCATTCTAATTTGACACTTTTTTTTCCCTTTCTCTTAATTTTTATCAGAATTTATTTTGTAATTTTTAGTATCCAGCTCACCAACATTCTATCAGCCTTCTTCCCTCCCCTTTCCCAACTTCTTTTCTTTCTTTTTTTCTCCCCTGGGACTATGCAGGTGGGAAGAATTCTTTTATCTCTCTTTCAGCTATATCTTATAGTACTTTGTTCTTATCTGTTTCTTTTTCCAGCTCAATTCACATGCTTTGTGATACAGCTTTTATCAGCCTCACACGTACTGTTGATACTGCTTGTTCCTAATCATCTGTTTATATGTCATCAAGTACAGCATGTGCTCTTGGCAGAGCATCTGCAATTACTAGACAGCTTCTCATCTAAAAATGCAGGATGTTACCAACACTGATATAATTGAACTGATCTATGGCTGTGGAGTGTGATTAGGTCTTTTTCCTGTGACAGAAATTATAAGGAAAAGAAGAAACACGGCACTGTACAGTTTTCTGAAAGGACAGGTGAAGGTTTCTTAGCAAGGCTCAACGAAGTGTAGACCAGGCATAATATGCTAGACCCTTTTAATTTTGTTGTCAACAGAGGAGAAGCTGTCCATATAAATGAGACAAGAAGTTTGATTTGGCATCATGGTTAGTATTTTGTTGTACAAGGAAGGTGAATAGAAAAGAGACTGCTAATTTAGGGAGTGTTCTTCTCAGTTTTTTAATTTTGTTGTCAACAGAGGAGAAGCTGTCCATATAAATGAGACAAGAAGTTTGATTTGGCATCATGGTTAGTATTTTGTTGTACAAGGAAGGTGAATAGAAAAGAGACGTTAATTTAGGGAGTGTTCTCAGTTGCTAGTGATTTACTTCAAGGAATATTGCTCAATCTCAAATAAAATAATTGTTAAGGCAATATACAAATGCTTCTCTCTGCTCATGCTGGAAGACAGTAGCAATGGTCACCTGTATTTATAAAGGGCACTCCTATTTATTGGCAGACTGTGATCTTACTGTTTTCCTTTACTAGAGAGTGGGCAGTGGGATTCAGTAATTGATAAATGTTTCTTAGCTGAGGGCTGTAGATACCATGTTGTTTTACACACATGAAAGATAGAAATACGTAAGAGCTATTCAAAAACCAATCCAAAAGTGCCCAGCACCAAAGCAGTTTCAGGTTTCAGAGGTAGTGTTCTCCCATTAAAAGAATTTTAGGAAACCTCCAAAAATGTTGCTGAAATAGCTTCCCCACCCTCTGCCATACCAGGGGTTCATTTAAATTGGAAAAATTCTTAATTAGTACCTGCTGCATCTGTCACAACAACCGTTGGTTTCATTCAGGATTACATCTTCCAAAAATACCAGACCAGGCTGAGGCTATTAGAGAGCCTTCGTCTCTATCACAGAGTAATTGTGCTGAGATGAAAGAGGCAATGGAGAGCTCACAGAATTGCACTGAAGGAATGATTCACTTTGTTTTTTAACTGTATTTTGCCATCCCTCTTTTTGTCTATCAGTGGGAGCAAGGCACACAAGGGGTTATTTGACAACGTTGTATTTTTAAGGCATGTTGATCCACAGGGCAGCTGATCTGCAGCAGACTTTTCTACATTCTTCCCAATTGCCTGTATTTACAATTAAGCCTGATACAGCCCAAAGGTCTATAGCAAGTTTTCTTTCATTGCTATCTGGATGAACATTCTCCTTTTCTTATGCTTTCAGCCCCCAGAGAGCTCCCAGGTGGCTTTAAAGCTTTTGTATCTCCCTGTCATTAATTGTAATTGATTAACTTTCTTATTCTGACACATTGCTGATCAGCTTCAGCACATCTTTCTTTCTCTTATGCAAATACTTTTTTTCCCCTTATCTCTGTTAGAAATCATAAGTGGCAAGTGTGGGCATAAAGAGTTTCCTCAATGAACTCTTAAGCTTTTCTATTAACACCTAAAGCTCCTGGCCTTTTAGAAAGTTTGATTTCTATGCCTCTCTTTCCATCTCCTTTTTTCACTAATCTGTTCCTTAGGATCTAGTTATACTAGAATTGTTAAACACACTTCTAGTGTTTATTATCGCTTCTTCACAGTCCTTTTTTCATTCCTTGCTTTCTGTAATTAGAGTGCTTGCAATTCTGCCCTGTTTCAAGACAATGGTTTGGTAATATTCCAGTCACCCAAGGTATCATCAGAAAGTTGATCTTGCAGTTTTCACTTCATTGTTAGAAGGATATTTCTGTGTTCTACCACTGAAAATTCCAGTTTCTAAATATCATAACAATAGAGAACCTGGCTTCTACTCAAATTGGAATCATTATTTTTGCCTACTTAAAATTACTGAATTCCCAGTGGATAAAGTAAATCCCCATCTCTTGTTCTGAACAGTGGGCTTGACAATCAACCTATATAAAATAGCTACTCACTTAGAACACTACTGAAAATCTGGAACATTTTATTGCTGCTGTATTTGCCTTGGTAATGGCTAATTTCAGATTCAGCAGAGTCTATTATTCATAGGAAAATGAACTGTTGCTCGTAGTCCACACACTATAAACCAGTTACATTGTAATTGCCTCCTCTCTGCTGCTTTCATTCAAGACAGAGTCCCAGTGGGGCTGCTCACAAAATAAGTGTTCCTCAGGCACAGAAGGGAGAGCAGAGTAAGACCTTTCGTTACTCACTAGAGTAAATATACCTAGTGTAATTTCTCAAGACGAGAAGTTCTAGACAGATATCAGTAGTAAAAATAATAACACTGTTGACGATTTAGCTGCTTGTGCTAGTGATATGCTCAAGTAGTGAATGCCAATTATTACTGGTGTTTGAATTAACAACAAAATCACAAAGGATATTTCTTGTTCTCTACTTCTTTTAATTTCTAATACTATTCAAGAGATGCAGAAAAAGCTCTGTTAGAGGATAAAGTGTTTAAAATATACAAAGCAGGTACGAGGAGCTGCAATCCTTCTATGATTTTTTTTTTTTGTTAGCTCTAAACTTACTCAAGCAAAACACTGCAGTCAGAGAGAGTTTTGCCTTATGACTCTGCAGTTTGACACTTCAGAGTCCCAAGCCTGCTTAGATCCCCAGCACATTGTATGCACAGGGCATTCACTCTCTGAGAGCTCTCATTGAGTGTATCTTGCTCTACCGCAAGCCTCTTATCATGCATAGAGATTTCCTGATTAATCATCTTGCCTAAGTTAGAATAACAGATCCTAGATTTTTACCCCCAAAAACCCATGTGAGTGGTATGAATCTCAGGAAACCAGATGCCAGACAGTCCAAAAGCACAGAACTTCCTCCCATGCTCTTACCAGGAGAGGTTGCCAGACCAATTATATTCAGGCAACACTAGTATCAACAGAATGAATCATATTCATGGAGAATTTTGCTCATTATGAGTATTAAAAATAACAAAGCTTAGCTACAAGAGAATTATTGCTTTGAGAGTTACATGACAGCAAAGGTAGACACTACACACAAACAAAAGATTGACTTATTGGGAAAAGCCCTGCACCAGAATTCCTTCACTTGAGAGCATTCCTGATTCATGTCAGATCCTTGATCTCTAAACTGTAATAGAAATTAAGATCTTAATTTCTACTGCCACTCTGCATACACTTTCTCACATCTGGTGTATTTTTTAATAAATAGATTTCCTCAGTCTTGTCCCTTGAAAGAAAGAAGGAAAAAAAGAAAGAAATAGCCTTTATCCCCCCACAAGGACCTTTTTGTTAACATGGCCTTACATTGTCCCCCTGAATAGCATAAGATTTGTTTTGTTGTGCCTTGCAGAGTTTCTGTGTCCCCAGAATCCTAGGGCAATGGCAGTGCCAAGCTGGCACACTGTAGCAGAAATGTCATTTTTTAATTATGTGGTTCTGTGGGAAATCTATTATCTACTGCTGAGATGCTGAAATCTGATGCTGAGATGATTTATCTCCAAGGCAGCTCTGTCTACAATCTAGAATATATATGTCTTGTCACTGCAGGAAACAGAACGAAAGGATGGTTTTGTTTCTGGTGCATTATGTTTATAAATTTATTCTTTTAAGTTTTGCAAGCAGATTTCTGGGGGTAAGGTGCTGAGAGGCAGGGTAGGGAAAAGTCTGATGCTTCTCCAGGTTCTCTTGATCTCCCTAGTAAATTGCCCAAGGTCAGAAGGGATCTAGCTGCCCTTCAGTCACATGCATCCTCAAGAGCTCATGTATCAACAGTAACTAGCTTAAGTATTAGTCATTGCTCTGAGGACTCCAGGCATCTAAGGGCCGAGAGCATCAACAAATTGGAAAGGCAACCCGTTTACCTTAATTAACATAAATACTAACCTCTGCTTGACACTTCAGGCTAGATACCTACAACAAGCTTGAAAGCATCTTTATTTCTCACACGGTAGGAATTTTCATTTAAATGTAAACTAATATACCTACCAGCTTATTTACAGTGATTCTGAATTATTTCTGTTTCCTCCCTAAGGTATCAGAGCAAGTGAAAGAGTTTAGTACATGCCCTTTTTTTATTCTCAAAATTAATTACACAAACCACTCAGTGAAGCAGGAATCAGAGCTGCCAGCAATTTGTATCTATTAACAAACAGGTACGTTCCAAGCACTTTTAAAACAATCCCTCCCAGGGATATTTTAAATTAGTGTGTGTTTTCTGTATCTTATGAAAGTTTACAAAAACCTTGCAGGGGAGGACAGAGGGAAAAAAATATTGGAATATCCCGTCAAAACTGTAATTCTTGCATTGCCCTCTAGTGTACACATGGCAACATTACACCTTTTTTGTTGGCTTTTTTTTTAAAAAAACTCTTCATGCTATAAATTACTAAAATGAAACCTTTAATTTAATTTGATGGTTTGCTGCATTTAATTTTGACAGAAACATTATAGACAGTTTGTTTGAAGTACATGACTAAATTCTTGCCTTCCCTAATCCCTTCTGGCAAATCTGAGAAACATCAGTTTGCTTTGTGTTGCTGGCAGAAATACAGGCCACATCTTTTCGAAACAAATAAGTATCATTCATAACAACCCAGACCCAAAACCATCAGTCCTTCAAAAGCACCAGTATCAATTAGAGGATGCCTAAATTCTTTATTGTATGAGGGCAAAGAAAAGTCTCCAGAAGTATGTCACTAATATGCATACACTTACTTTTAAAAGTCATCTGCCTCCCCCACATGTAGAAAGATTACCATAAGGAACACAGGGACATGCAGAATAATTAAAGGGGGCATCAAATTTACATACCAAGATGAAAGCTATTGTACAACATTGTAGAGACAAACATTAGAGAGGTTATGGATTCAAATAAAGCCCTTGTTGCTTCAGTGCTTAGCTGTAAGAATCCCTAAGTTTCTGGACAAACATTTCTGACTTTATAAATAAACTTAGAGACATACTCATTACATTTAGTAGAACTAAATCAAGTACCGCTTTCCTCTGGTATCACATAACTTAACACAGAAAAATCACTTCTATTCGTAACAAGATTCCTAGTAAAAGAAAAAATATTCTAAAATATTTTAGAAAACAAAACTAAAAAAACCACTAGGTTACAATGAGAAATATTTTAGAAATGCATTTGTACCTTTGTACCTGCAAAATATGCTGCTGTTGCATTTTGTGTACTACAGTACAGACAATGTTTTTGCATTTGAGAAGTTTGATGATCTTATATCACCACATCTTCTCCACATAGTCAATTAATGCCAATATGTTAGCACACAGCTGTTAGTGGATCATGGAAAATAATGGATGTTTCGATCAATTTTCCTGTTTGCAATTCTGGAACAACCCTAGCAAGAAGCCAGAACAAAAAAAAAACAAACAAAAAAATAAAAACAAACAAAAAAAGTCTTAGGATTGTCCTATCTGCCAGGCAAAGCCCTTGAAACACTGCTGCCTAGCCTATGGTTTTCACTTCACAAATCTTTTATTTTCAAAAATCATCTGATAGGCACAAGATTGTCATCCAGACAACATGGGCAGGCACTGCATTTTCTTTTTATACAAAAACACAAATGACTGGCTTCTGAACAACCTTTGTATTTGACTATTGCCGAATGATTTCCTCAAGTTGACATATAAATAACTTCTTGTTTCAAAATCTCACATTCTTTGTGCTTGCAATCTCATGGTCACAAAACCAGACTCTAATCACACCATTTCTTGTTGTCATTCTTAAGCTTATCTCTCCCATCTCAGGAAAGCAAGGTAAAAATGGACAGGCACTGTGGTCGGAAAATGGGCATAGCGACAGAGCTGCTCTTTGTGTGAAAAGGATGCTTAGTTTCATATCCCATTTATATGCTTTCACCTCCTTTTTCTGTGTGACATACCAGTAGCAGAAAAGATGTCACTGAATCAGGATCTAGCTACTGTTTTCATTATGTTGTGCAGCAATTTTTCCTCTCTGCTCGAAAGGCCAGTACATTGCACCATCACTGGGGAAAATCTGGTCTTGATCTTTTTTCTGGATAACTACAGAACTTTGGTCTTTCAAATTCAGCCCATCCACACTTTATAGCTCTATTAAATTTCTGTAAAGCAGAGAGAGCTTGTAGTATTGAAGTGGAAACTCAACACAGGCAGGAAACCTGATGAAAAGTTCTTGAAGAAGCTAATTAAAATATAAAATGCTACAGTTCAGTAATATGAAATTGAGACATTTTGTCTTCAGAACATCCTGAGTGTTTTGAGGTCTTATGTGACTGATTATGAATGCATTCAAAACTAAGGTCTCACAAAATGCTTGTGGATTTTGGTTACTCTTTTTTATGCATACTTTTGCTTGCTTTGGGTTTGGTTTGTCTTTTTTTTTTTTTTTTTTTTTTGGTCTAGTACTCTTCAAAATATTGTTTTCTTTCCCATTCATCCCAAACTGGGGCAAAGAGTTGAAATACTGTTTTTATTCTGTAAATCAAAAAGCCAACAATAAAAATTCTGCCAGATGAAGGGAAAGGTTTCATGTCTAATTCAGGCATTTAACTTTAACTCTCACCTAAATCAGACTTCTGGCCACCCCATCTAGAAAAGACAAGCTCTTTCAGTGGGTAAGCCAGACCTTCCATAAGCTGGAGTGATTTTAAGGGGAGTATCAAATTCCCTTTTCTGCTCCTTTA
>NW_010128496.1:0-23429 GCF_000699245.1 Pterocles gutturalis | reverse complement strand
AATGTTTTCTTTACCCATGTGATTTCAGCCTGGGTTATTCACAGACCCTAACCCAGATTTGCAGACTTTATCTGTGAGAAGTTCAGAGGCCACAACTTTATGGTCAGTCATGTTTTTCCTGAAATTCTTACACTTTTTTTTCCTCCCATGAAAGTATAACAATGATGATAATGAAAATAATAATAAAGGATTTTTAAATCATTGTGTTTCCCTCTAAAACATCAGTTTTACTATACTAGTATTCCCAATTATGCTTTTTATTTTCCCCAAAAAATAAACTTTTAACAAACTCTGATTTTGCTAATGTGCCTCTCATCAGTGTCAGAATGTACTTTTTTATAGCACATTCTGGGAAAGCCGCTTAACTTTTTTTCATTATTCTTTTCTTTTAAGCAACTGGCCTTGGTTAGAAAACTAGTGACTCTGTAGGAAGGACTGGTGGCTAAAGTATTAAAAATAATCACCCATTGCCACCAGTCTGCTATCAGAAATAAGCATACTGACCTTAAGCTAACATGCAATAAGAACTTTGTGGTCTTCATAAGTTTAGAATATATAACCAACAGTCAGCTGTAAGTGCTTGTCATACCTCAGCCTCTTTCCTACAAGGACCCAACAACAAAGAATTTCATCCAGCTCTGGAAAGCTCTCAAATTAAATGTCACTGCTCTACCTGATGATGCAGATCAGCAGTCATGATTCATGGATCACACTAAGGTCACCAAATTTTTTGGAATTATTATCTCAAAAGAAGAAAAAAAAAGAAAAGGAAGGCAGGATGTTTTTTATTGATCTCTGCTTCAGTGCGCACAATCAAAAAGGGATGCTCTGATGAAGTGACTTAAACCAGATTATAAACCAATGTGAGATGATTCTCATGCAAAGCAGGACCATGTACTATAAAACTGAAGTTAGTCCTTGAACTATGTGTCACGTGGTGTAATATGGCACTGGCTAACATGCTATTGCATGTAATGCTGCTGGGGAATGGTGTTAGTCCTCCCAGTAAATCCAGAGTTGTACCAATCATCCCCACATTAATAAATTTCACCCTAAAATCTTCCTAATTGGCTCTGCTCAGAAATTATTTAGATGACAGGTATCCCTACGTGCTAATGTATATGTAAGAGAGAATGAAAAGGTTTACGTCACTAATGCAATGTGAGCAACTAGAAGGAAGAAAAAAAAAAAACAAACCACAAAACAACAAACAGAACAAAATGATATATTGCGTCCATGTCTCAGTGTTCTGCCTCTTCCTCACTAAATGCTGCTCTGTACCAGATGTGCAGTCAAGTCAGTAGTAAATGGAACTGCAGAGAGAAGGAAAATGTAAACTGCAAGTTTTACTGCAGTGATAGATTCTAGCTTTGCTAACCAAAATCAAAAGGGCTTGGTATGAGATTGACCTTAGGCTAGGTTTTCTTTTTTATCCTGTTGAATAAATACCCATCTTGGAACACATCAAAGATTCCTGAAATGCTCAGTTGAACTCATGTTACAAAATAAGTTCCTGGTGAGGGCATGCTTGACAAAAGTTAATCAAAAGAAAAAAAAAAAAAGTGAGAAATGTAGATACAGTGCACAGCAGGTCATAAAACAAAAAAAAAAAAAAAAAAGATATGTGGTACAGACATTAGATTTTGCTTATATCTTCTAAATGTTGTCATCTGATTCCAAGACAGTAAGGAGAAAGGTTAGCCATAAGTGAATTAATACCACCAAACAAGGGCTGCTTGCTGTGTTTACAGTGAGAGGTCCCCACAAACATCAGGATGAGCCATATGGCATTGCAGTAGCTGAAAATCTATTCCTAATCTGATTTTAGGGGTTTATACATCAGACTCTGTGGATATAAGGAAGACATAAAAAAAACCCTGAGAACAAACAAATATCAGTCAGTCCACGTCTGTGAAGCTGCTCGTTATTTGTACTGGAGCAAGAAAGAAAGGAAATTGCCACATAGTCTTTGATTGGTATGTACTTTTTTTTCTTCTGTGTAAGACTCCAGTCCCAATTTTGCTCTTAGTCTTAGGCAAACTCACCTTCTCAAGTAAGCTATTTCATCTGTCAAACTCCTACACACTGTCAGTGACATCTCATTATTCCAATCTTGCAAGGATGATGGCAAAACAAAAGAGAACATGGGTCATTGTGATGGGTTTGCCCAAAAAAAAAGATAGGAGATTAAGAACAATTAGTGTGAATTTGTCAGGAATACATTGTGGCAAACCAATCAAAATTCCTTACATAACTTATTACCTTATTGTATATACAGAGGAAACAATAGCTGGTATACACACATTGGGTTTCAATAACCCTGTGGCATTGTTTCACATAGCATTTCCAAAAGTAGGCTAAGAAAACTGGCAAAATGAAGGTGTTAAGTAAATCCGACGTGCTGGAAAACCACTGTCACATGGTAGCCAGTTGTTAAGCAACATCCAATTGCCAAATTGCCAGTTCCAGTGCTTCCCTGGCCTTATCCTCAAGTCATTTGCAACGTCTTCCTGACCCCACAGCCACAGCCCCAACAGCTTGAGCCTAACCCTGCACCCAATGATAGGTTTCTTTTTTCCTTCCTTCCATTCCTGCCTGACATCTCCCTTCGATGGTCCACATTGTGAAGTTCATGGTCAACCCACTCAGGTTTTGGAAGAATCTGAGAGAGAACCAAACTTATGTAATCCAGCATGACAGAACAGGATGGCTGCTCCTGCTGTCTTCACACAGGGCAAGTTAAAGATGCAGGAATGGGCACAAAACAGTATTTCTTTCACAGACTGTATGGGAAGTCTGTGGGCACAGGCTATGGGATACTATAGTATAGTGCAGTTTTGGGACTCTCCCTGCTCCAGGATCGTTAGCCGGGAACAGGCTGAGCCCTGGTCATCGGGTGGGGGGGCAGTATCACTGTGTATCACTCATATGTATATTTGTATATAGTATTATTTTCAATATTGTTGTAGTTTAGTTATTAAATTGTCCTTATCTCAACCCTCGAGTCCTTTTTTCCCTTTACCCCTTTAATACTCTCCCCTATCCTCGGTGGGGGGGGTGGGGGGAACTGTGTGAGCAGGTGTGTGTTTGGCCCCCCCCAAGGGCTAACCCATCACAGCCATATACTCATAGTCATCCTGATAGGTCTCTCTGCCTGCCAGTATAGGCCTTGTTTTGGCTTTGTAGCTAAACCAGACATAGATTAACCTCCTTAACATGCTCTACTGTTGTCTCTGCATCCAGCAGCTAGATGATGTTCAGAGGACTTTTCAGAATCATACTCCTATGTCTTTTTCTCCAATGTTTTCCAAGGGTCTATCTGAAGTACCTTTATCTTGTTTTTCTTTTCCTTCACCCGTTGGCCCTCTTCTACTGCCAGTCCTTTATCCCACCAAGTTATTCTCTAAGTGTCATTGTCTCTTTTTTCTTGTTGCTTTTTTTTATAACTGTTTTTTCCTTTGAAGTTATGCTTCAAATGACTTGGTTTTATTTTCTTCTCAAAGGCACTGTTTTCCTCCACCTGAAATACGTAACTGTATGTAAACATCGCAGATACCTACGGTTTCATGTTTTGCCTAGAACCATCTCCCCTTATTTTAAGTCTCTGTTCTTGTATATAAAAATTTTCACATGTAACATTGTAGATACTGCTTTAAACAACGGTCTTTTTATTTTCTCTTTTTTTTTTTTTTTTTTTTTTTTTTTACTTTTAAGACTGCTTGCACATTTTCTAGAACCTGAAACTATAAAAACCGGCATATTAATAAATTGTTTGGCTGGCAACATGAATACCTGAATATAGCAGAAGTTGTAAGCAAAGGTTTTAAATGCAGCAATTGGTCGTACTGAAAGCAAGGGTGAAGGACAAAGTTGAAGACTCTGTTGGACTTCAAGGCACCAGCTGTATACTGTTTTGTGCCTTTTTTTTACCCTTTTTCTGAATTAGGCTTGTCTGTATCTTTGAATCTTTGCTGAATTGCTATGAAAACACACCCCAGCAAAAAGGGAAGTGCTCAGAGTTTTATTATCCCCAGTACAAAAATGTTCTCAACCTCCATTTGCATATTTCACAGCAACTTATTTATAACACAGATTGTGTCTTACTGTTTGAAATGTGTCCCTAGGAATTTGCTTTTCTTAAATGTGTAATAGGAGCTTCTGATTTTTTCACAAGGTATTTATCTGAAATTAATCTCTGTGTAGTTCTTGGACAGCAAATCTCTCAGCACTGGA
The DNA here is from genome assembly GCF_000699245.1 of Pterocles gutturalis. Taxonomy (NCBI): domain Eukaryota; kingdom Metazoa; phylum Chordata; class Aves; order Pterocliformes; family Pteroclidae; genus Pterocles; species Pterocles gutturalis. The sequence goes on along the minus strand of NW_010128496.1, from coordinate 19,196 downwards.
TAGTTCTCATTAGTACATAGATGCAGTCACAATTTCTAGAAGTTCAGTATTCCTTTCCTTCAATATTCACTTCTACTTATGTTGTTTCTGTAAACATTCTCTACCAGTTAACTGCCTAACAGGGTAATAGAGACAAAATGTAAAAAAACCCCTATGACTTCTTTTAAGCATCTGAGCATATATTTATGGAAATATTTTGCAGTAATCCCCAGCCCATGACAAATGAGTCTATGAAATATGAAAGATTAGTAATTATTTCATTTCTAAATATTAATTTTATGCATCCCCCTGCTGCATTTAGGATTATTAATTAAATATGAGCACTTTTTTCCTGTCTTACTACATTTTGTACAAAAAAATCATACAGGTTCAGTAGTTCATCAGAAGAATATGGGAGGTTCAAAGATGAACTATGGAAATATGACTATTGGGATCCACTTTAAATTGGAATATATCTTTGCCATTTAGAGAAGAATATTAAATGCTTTATCTACAAGTTTCACACTGGTTTTGTATATGTATCAACTGGCACAAATAGTACAGGAGGAAAATCAGAAACAAATTGTTATAGACTTATTTTTTTATTTGTATGGACTCATTTACAAAAGGTTATGAGATTTTTTTTTTGTTTTTTATCCTTTTTCCAATTACACTCCAACACTCTAGGGAGAAGTCAAATTCCATGCCTGAGTAGGCCTGCAGAGGAGGAGAAATATTTTATGAAAATATAAGAAGTTCAGATAATTTAATTCCTATCAACTCCCTTTATGAGTTTTTTTGCTGATCTTAGCTGATCTGTTCTGCTCTTCTACAGTAATGTAGGGTGGCAGGCTATTTTCCCTTTGATTTGTGTTTGTGGAAAGATCAACAGATTTATATTTTTTGTATAGTTAGAAGAGAGTTAGTTATACAGATGCCTCCACTCTGTAAAATTAAAATGAAGTAAGATTTGCTATAAGGAGTCAATTCGTCTGGCTTGCCTCTAAATTCAAAGCTATGTGTAGAATTAGATAAAGGTTTTTCATCATCACTTTGTCCAGAGATGCGGCATAGGCAGTCTGTTGAACGGAGCAATCTGCATTATGTAGAGCAAACAGCTGACTTCAGCCAAGCCACCTTTATGGAATCAAGGACTGGCATTCTTTGACTACAAAATTTAAGTTGATTAAAAGGTTTCTGTAGTATTTAAGGAAGAAATAATGTTTCATGGTGCTAATATAAGGCACAGAACTGTACCTGATTTGATTCTCTTATGTCCTCAGACAAACTAAGATAAAGAGTTCTACTTAAAAAAATACTTTCCTCACCAGTGTTATCTTGGCATCTGAAAATGTTTTATTTTCACAAACATATCTCCCACAAAATACAAAACCAAAAGAGAAAATAAAAGGATAACATATAAGTTCACAATTTCCATAAAATAAGCAATGGATTGCGATTTGCTGTTTTTTCCCATATAATATTTAATAGTTTAGATGTTTGCACAGTTCAATATTATTTTAAATATATTGCAGTGTGGCAAAATTGCAACATTTTCAGTGTACATTACACATTGAATGATAAACTTTTTCCATGTCAGAAAATGCAAGAATGCTCCTAAGAAAGTATTTTGGAAATTCTGAAATTTCGTTTTATTTATTAAATACCTAAGGGATTTCACTTAGAGCCTTATATTGCTGTAATTTGCACAGCTGCAGATCAATGAAACATTAAAAAAATATTTTCTGTCTTTCTAAACTGGCCTAACAGATTCTGAGAATAAGTATGAATTATACAGACATTTTCTCCTTTTTTTGCTTCTTTTTCCTTTAGGTATTTAAGGAAAAAAAAAAAAGTTTTTAGAATGTACTTGGAGATTCTAGCATTTCACCCCTATATTTTTGTGAAGAAGTGAAGACAGATGAACTCATGAGATTAAAACTCAGGAAAGACAGGATTTATTTCTGAGTTCTTAATTTTTTTCTTCATAAAATGAGCATAATATTCCATAGGTCATCTACAAGGAGTATTAATTAGACTAATGAGTGCTTCAAAATATATACATTAATTACACTATACAATAATTATAATATCTTGTCTTTACCTATAATCATTCTGGTTTTCTATCATTCCAATATGGATTTGTATTTGATCTGATAATTTTCATTACCATTTACTTTCAGCACTGATCAGTAAGATCCTTTTGCACAGGCTCCTGTGCTGTTTAAGGGATACAAAACACTTTCTGCATCATACATGAAGCACCAGTCATTATTATAAACTTTTATAAAGGTAACATTATTTTATAGCAACTAAATAAATAAAAGTCACAGGTGAGGTTTTCAGAACTGACTAATACATGTGTCCTTTCTTAAACCAACAAGTATACTGGTACAGTAGGTACCTGCCCCCTCAGAGGTTGTTTAAAAATTACTCTGTGCACTCGCCTGATTTCTATTCAACTATTATGATGGTGAAACAGGAAGGCAGATAGGAATACAGCTATTACTATACTATTACAGTCATATAGTTCCACACCTTTCTTAGGACAAAGTTAATTCCCTACTCAAAACTGGAGTGGTTTTCTACCTGTCACTGATATTAAATTTTTCCTCTGTTTTGCTTTTAAAAAACAATCCTTGTAAAACACATAATATATAAATCAAGTTATTAGGCTACATTTTCATTCAGATTATATAGCCATGCAAAAACACAAAAATGATTAATTAATGTTTTCTCCCTTCAGTTTCCCTACCATCTTCTAATTTCACGCCCTAGAACCTTACATATCTCTGCCCAGAGCCACGCACATCAGAAACAAATGCAGTAAGTGAAAGAAGTGGAAGAGCTTTGTCTAAATGTCCTTATTTGCTGAACTGGAAGGATGGTATAATCATCAGTTTTAAAACAAGGAAGAAGCAAGATGGGAATTTCATGACAGAGGTGTATCCTGCTCACAGTGTCACATCAAGTCATGGTCTCGGTGCTGGTGTTTATCGGCCTGCTGTTATTCCACCTACAAACCAAAAAATCATTCCAATGGAATTTGACCAATCTCCCCTCTCTCCCTCTATTTCATTTCCACATCCACAGAGGAGTTACCTGTCATCCAACTAAATATGCTACCTCAATTAAATATATGCTCTGCACATTAAGCTAATCTGAACTGAAAGGCAAACCATCACTCACTATATGTGAAGCAAATCACGTCAGTGTCCATACAAATCACTGCATGTTATTGTTTAGGAATGCATGGAAAAAACTGGAGATTAATTTATTTTTTTTTCTAGCTAATAGCACACTTTTACTCACAATTGTATTTAACTAAGGAATATAAAGATCAAGGAAGTCTGTTGGATAATCACAACTATTCAAATATTTCTCTTTGCAAATTCCTGTATATACCTGGAGAGATATCACTGTATTATGTGTTTGCAAATAATTGCCCTTGTGAACAATTCTTTGATATTCAGCACTATTTCTCCCACTAAAAAAAATCTCTGCCAAGTTTCACAGTATCAATAAATGGTCTTTGAGTTACAATCCAGGATTCTTCATTCAAACACTCTGAGCAAATTTTAAAACAACTACAAGACACCTGCTATTTAAGAATGTGCAACTGCACTGAGTTAAGGGTTTCTCTAACTCGGGATATTCCCTTAGCAAACACCTGAGGTAAAACACTACTCCTTGCTTTGCAGTTTCTAAGAGATACAAAAAATGCTAAAGATCAGAAACTAGATTGTCAGATGGTTAGGTGGAGACGTGATTCCAGAAAGCATTAAAGAATGGAAAGAACTGGAGGAGTAGAACAAGAGAAGATGGAGAGAAGGACAGGGGGTTGGTCTTAATCAAAGGATAAGCTTCTTTATAAGAATGGAACATAAGAAACCAAGTGGATTTTCAAAGCAGTTGTCTGGAAGAGCGAGGATGAAAGAAGAGACATATGTAGGTAAACTGCAGTTATGAAAACTGAAATCTGATCACTAAGGAGGGACTAGTTTTCTGCACTCTTGTGTTACCAGCAATGGACTATGTAATATGTTCCACAGAAGAGATGTTCCCTATGCTCTATGAGAGTATGCTCTATTTTTCCTGAACAGCAGGTTAAAAATTGCAGACTCAAGGACCAATAGCTAAAAGAGAACTCCTATTTGCCCTGGAACAAAAATAAATAAAATACCATCTCAGTTTGCCACATGAAAGTCCTTTCTGCTACAGCTTTTGGAAGGTGCATTGCAAGGACAGTGCAATCAGTATTCTCTCAAATGTACCATCAATGTTTATTTTTAATTTGGGACCAGTGAATAAAGATTTAATGGCATTTTAATGGCATGTTGGACACACTTCAGTGTACAGAGATGTGGCATCATATCCAGGAGTGTCATTATCTGAATTAATTAATAGTGGGCAGATATCATTAGGGAGATGTGAAAATGAGAGAGGCAACAAATGAAATTTGCTGGGCAGAGATGCTGAGAAATAAATAAATAAATAATAGCATTTGAGAAGTCACCAATGAGTACTTCAAAGCCATTTTGATCCTGATATTTTGCATTTCAGCTGCCATTTCTTGCACTGCTCCAGAATCTGCCGTGACTGAAAGGTTTCCTTTGCCAGCTAGTATAAGCTAAACTCCTTCTTCATAGCTGTAGCTGTACAACCATACAAAATTCGTGACCAAATTTGCTTTTTAACGTGGGTAATTGGTTAATCTGGAATCTTAAGAAGATTCTTCATTACCCTAAGCAGAAAATATTTTATAATGCAATAAATGACCCTTACTGATAAGTTTTTAACAAGTAACAGTTAATGCTTTAGTCTCTTATGTTTAGACATGCCTGATAAAACATACTGCAAATAAGATCTTGAGTGATACAGTGTATCATAAATGTGACCTAAAAAAGTCTAAAAAGTAGTTTCATTGAGGTAAATTATATGCACTTCAATGCTATGTCTGCACTTGGAAAACTACACTTTAAGACTTTTTTTTCTAACATAGTAAACACAATTTAAAGTGAAAAAAAATGTATTCAAGATTTCAAGATAATCTTGCATTTATGAAAACATTGTTTAAACAGTCAAAATTTAACAATATTTATTATAATGTAGGCAAACACATTTTTAAGAGGGAAAAGAAGGTAGGTTATCATTCCTCGTACAAGGAATCATAGAATCATAGAATCATTAAGGTTGGAAAAGACCTCAAGGATCATCAAGTCCAACCATCAACCCACACCACCTAACTCACTAAACCATGTCCCTAAGCACCACATCTACATGTTTCTTGAACACCTCCAGGGATGGTGACTCCACCACTTCCCTGGGCAGCCTGTTCCAATGCCTGATCACTCTTCCAGTGAAGAATTTTTTTCTAATATCTAGCCTAAACCTTCCCTGATGCAACTTGAGGCCGGTGGCAGAGAAGACGATCAGCCTGGTTAAACAAAGAGCTTTTCCTGGGACTCAGGGAAAAAAAGGAGAGTCTATCACCTCTGGAAGAAGGGTCAGGCAACTCAGAAAGAGTACAGGGTTCTTGCCAGGTCATGCAGAGTTAAAATTAGGAAGGCAAAAGCCCAGCTGAAAGAGAGATCAGAAAAGACTTAGGGTTCATCTAGCTACTTGACACTGCGTGAGCTTTCAGTGCAGGGCTGTAATAAAAAGAAAAATCAAGCATTCCACCTGTCTGCACAGGCATGGACACACATGCAAAGTTAACAAGGCAATATTAAGTGTAAATAAAAAAGCGATACAGTATTTACCCTTAAATAAGCAATACCTGCTCTGAAAGTCTGGTTTTTTTTGTGTTCAGAACCTAAGAAATATAATACTTAAGTGTATGCCATGTCTCTGCTTATTCTGTTGGCTGTCTGGGAAAGTATTGGGGAACTACCTGTAACACAACTGATACAAGTTTCATTGGTGGGTGTCTGTATTGCAGAAAAACAATAACTCAGAAAAAAAATTTTTCTTCTTCTGCAATGTGTATCCTACCTTGGAAGGAGTATAATAAATTGTTCCCTAAATACACAGAAGTTCAATGCTGCAGATCACAGGAGGTACGCCAAGAAAATTAAATGCCTGCCCCAATAGCAATTTGCTCAGAGTTTGAAGAACCTTCCCAAGAGCCATCAGTCAGCACTTTGCTGCCAGCTTTCCATAACTTCAGTTTTAGTTTTGTCTCTGTTAATAAAAGGCTGTTGAAGATACCTAAGGTTAAGACTAGATAGTCGAGTAGCAAGGATGATGCAGGGTTAATCAAATTGTTCTTGCCCCTATGCAATAAAGGTGAATAAATGTGCTTGTTAAGCCAGAAGTGATTCTGACTTAAAATGAAATAATTTATGGTTATACAGCACCCTTCTCTTAAGAAACTTAAAATGGCTATATTAGTATTAGGCTAAATCCAAAGCAAGATCTTACTTCTAGGTCCAGATTAGTTAATCATGCCTTGTATACCAGTAGAGGATCTCAGATACTAAAAACTGTAAAAACCATCAAAACCTCAATACTGTACACAAACGGCTGTTCTAATCTTTCTCTGTGAGTGGTTTCTGTCTCTATAATAATCTGAAACAGCATAGCAGATCTGCAGACTCTTACAATGCTATTTGCTGGACATCTGTTCTTATTTTTTATCACCAAATACTTTTAAGAATCTGTCCCATTTAGTGTTTAACAAAAGACAAGTGAAAAGGACTATAAATAAACTCTGTGACTTATTTCCCCTTTGCTGAGAGATGAAGATGGTTGACCTCCCACAGATTCTGTCTAAATGCTGATTTTATCTAACAGCAGGCTCTTGACCTTGGTGAGGCTGACAATTACTCCAATCAAATGGGTGTAAAAGGCTCACAGACGAAAAGGGATTTCATCCACCAGAGATCAGTAGGTCATCAAAAATGAGACATCAAAATGAACTATGCTAAGGAAGTTTTGAATTTAAATGGAAAGGATGGAAAGGAAATATAGAGCTGGGAATGAACAATTCAAATTAGTAAAGTGAGGAACTTTCCCCTTATGCTTGTCCACTTGTGTCTGAGAGTTTGGGATCCTACCTCTCCAGCTGGCTTCAGTTTTAGTTATAAATAAAATTATTTTATCAAGTAAAGATAAAGTTACCAGTAATTGTATGCATTCTTTAATATTTTTTTTTTAGAAACATAATCTAATTATTTTTACTTATACTGTTTGTTTAATTTTCTTTTGGGGAATTAAATGATTATATTTATATTCATTTTTTTAATTTATTTATAGTCTTTTTCAGTATCTGGTTCCCAGCACATTTTAGTATAATCATAGAATCATAGAATGGTTTGGGTTGCAAGGGACCTTACAGGTCATCTAGTTCCAACCCCCCTGCTATGGGCAGAAACATCTCCCACTGGACCAGGTTGCTCAAAGCCTCGTCCAGCCTGGCCTTGAAATAATTATTCACTATTTGTGCTGTGGACACCTAAGAGAAATTTGTGAACTCAAAATCACCTTGAAAATTTAGAAAAACAATTCCAGAAATACTGTAATGTAGTCTAATTTACATTGAATCTTATTTTTATGCAGTTTTTATGTTGCAGTTAAGTTAGCTAGTGTCCCCTTAAATTGCATTATTGTCCTGTCAGTTTCAGCAGTTGCACCAGTCAATATGAAATGTTTTTTACTTAAAATCACTGATGGATGATTATTAACAGAAGCAAAGTCAAGCGGCATTTAGCTCATCAAGATCACCAAGTCTACAATATCCCCGTGCCTACTATAGACCAGACTGGATAATATTCCAGGACGAGCAGGGTGACTTCATCCTCTTTAAATGCACTCCTTACTGTGTATTGCATTCATCAGACTATATGAATGCTGAGATTCTAAAGGAGTCATTATACAACTTTACAAAAAAACCCACAGTGATTGTGAGAGCATACATAGCTGGAAAGCAGTCAGGTTGGTGAGCATGTTGTGCTTATTGCTCCTCCTGCAGCATCCCATCAAATGCAATTAGAAACTTAGTCATAGTATGCGCTTTTCTGACCAGATCTCCCAGCATCAGCAAATCTGTTTAACAGTATAAAAAGTATTTTCAGAGGCTGTACACTGCAAATAGAAGAGACAGCAAGCTGCCCACATCTGTACTTGGCTGTGGTGTTAGAATTAGAAAGGCTCTATTCTAGACAGACTAGAAAATATTAATCCCCTCATTTTTTATTGATATTTCAGTGTCCATAAATGTCTGTCCTACTTTGCTAAATATCTGCATGCACATTATCTTTTGGCACAGCTGGCCCTGGGTATGCGTGTGAGAGTGAAGCTCCTGAAGCAGCTGGAAGCTTTTGATGAGTGAGAGAGGAAAAATAACTCTAAGGACTTAAAGAAATAGATATAAACATGGTTGAATGTGTGCTGAACTCAAAATACCTATACTACAATAAAGGGGAAGTTAAAGTTCTTTAATTTCCCGTTCTTCATAAGGATCTTAAAGCTCAAACCAGTAAGAACACATATGTTGAAAGATATTTTGAAATAGCAGGGTTTGTATCAAGTAGCTTAGTGGTTTACATCTAATTAGCAAGGGATGTGGAATCACAGTGGAGTAAACACACAGATGCACCCACTGGACAGTTTCACTTGTGAATGCCTTGCTTGCTTTATCCAGATGCTTACAGAGACACATTGACCATCTTCTACTGCTGCTGCCCACATGTAAGAATTACAGAGCTGAAGCATGAGTCACTGACAGCAATTACAGCTTTTCTGACTTCATTGAATTTCTGCCTTTTAAGTGTCTCTTGTACCATAAAGTCCATTGTGTCTGTGATTTGCAAGCTTCAGCCTTAGTGTAACTTTTGGACTGAATAACTGAGACATAAGTGAGTCTTATGAATTAAATAAAGCCACACTCCAATTGTATAAAGTCACATTCCAGCTAGTAAATTGTACTCAAATCACAGGCTTTGAATTTGCAGTCTGGATTTCTTCCACTTCTCTTCTTTCCCAAGAGTTTGGGAAATAAGTGACAGAGGTCTTCAGCCCTGAGAAACATCCCATTAGCCAAGATTCACTGAAGGTGGTGTGAAATACATAGAACTAACTAAAATCTTATGGCACATGCTCACACGGGACACATCCCAAATGTTTTACACCCTCTATCTTACATTTCTCTTTCTATTAAGTCATTTTCAAAGCACAATTTACATCAAAACCTGATATATTTAAATCATTCCTTCTTTGTTCCAGCAGGAAATTTCTGAGGTACAATAAGCAGTTTCAAAAACAGCAGGTAATTTTCTTTATCCGTGGACAGTCTGACTCTATGTCTAATTTATTATTAGCTCTCCTGCTCATTACTGATCCAGAAGGCTACCTGAGAGAGCTTCATCTAGCATTGTGATATGCTTTGAGAAAAGAACTGTACAGAAATCTCCCCAGCTTTCTCTCCATGTGGGATTTTGCTTTTTTGATTTATAACAGTCTTGTCCAACATGTAATGGGACTGATGCTCATCTGCCTTAGTAAAAGGCTGTTTGAAAGACTATAAAGTTAATTTATTGAAATGTAATTAGCACCACTATTAATTTTTGCCATGCTTAGTGTCACCAATTTTAAGGCCACAAATTTCATTTACAACGAACAGAACATTCTCAGACATTAGTATTCATTTATACAGTCTTCTCTCCCACAATAAATCATACTATAGGGCCTTGAATGCTGAAAAAAGAGAGAGCACACAATGATTATTTAAAATATATATCTATATGTCCTTGATCTTATTCAGCTCATTTACTTTGGCAAAGCCTGCCAATTTCAAGGCCTGGAAGTTGAAGTCTGCTTAAACAGAGAATGAATGCAGTGGGTTCCGTGGCGATTCAGGCATGCCTCTCCAATTAGTGTCTCAGAGCCTAACTGGAAGGATTGCTCTGTTAATGCAGGTATTCCCTATTGACCGTCCAAAGCATCTCTAACCATTCCTATTAGTCTGTGGAAGTTTGTCCCAATGGAATTGGTGAAAATACTCTAACAGTTGAAACTTCTAGACTAGTGGCTACGCAGTGTGTTGGTGATAATCTAACAGTAAGGTATCCTGTACCACTCCATAAATTAGTTGTCTGCAAAGTCTGACTTAATTGACTTTTTTATTCTTTTTAAGAATTCAAAAAACAACAGAAAAACATTTTTTTTTTAATAATTTTCTGAATAGTTCAAGGAAGGAATTAATATACTTTCAGGAATACATCTGTTTTACTTCAGGAATGGATCTATTTCTAGAATAAAAAACATTTACAAGGTGGAATTGAGGCACAGGGACCCTAATATCCAGATCCACGGAAATATCTAGGTGCTTAATCACTACCATAGAATAATAGCTATTTGTTAAGAACAGCTTATTAAGCAGCATAAGCACTGAATAAGTAAGCAGAGTTTAAAATCTCACTCTGGGAGTCACAACAGCAAATGAAACATGTAAGTAGGCAACAGTCTAATGGGCACTGAGGAAACATCACCTAGTCCTCAGAACCTTAAATCCCACCCAGGCATCTCCAGCACTTCACTATCTTAAATCACAGGAAGAACTAGCATGCATATTCTCTACCTGAGGAACAACTGAGGAGTCTGCAAATGTTGTATGATTATGCAGTTAGACAACCCCTGAGCAGATGTTCTAAAAATTCTAGTTCTGTAATTAAACACCAAAGCATATGAAAGGTTTCCCTAGACCTAGGCTTAAGGAATGATTTAAGACCACACAGGAAGATCACAGGCTTGTACCTTCCAAGCTGTGAAACATCCCACCACTAATTTAACTGGGAATAAAAGAGACACACAGGAAACAACTGTTCCACAAATTAGATGTCTCAGCGCTCGGGTGGAGTGCTCTCCTTGGTAATGCAGATACTGCACAGAAAGAAGCAACAAAGTGAAAGACAGTGATTGTGAAAACTTTAGTAACAAAGTATGCTTTTCCCTCATGCTTTTTCTGACTTCCACCGCTTTCTCTCACATAATCTGGTTGCAATCATTTGAAAGAACCATCTCCCTTCCTGCTTCTGACATCTGGAATTACGTTCCTCTATTTCCCTGCCTCACTAACACTTCATTCTTTTTCTGAATTTCTGTTATCAAATCTTTTCTCCATTGCATGTTTCCCTTCTCTGCTTCTCTTTTCTTCTGTCTTGTTTTTCTTATTTTATTTATTTCAGTCCCTGCACAGCAACCACTTGCTGCAAAAGCATTATTACAGAGCATAAAGGCAAGAGTTTTTCTTTTTTTTTTTTTTTTGCTGTCTTGCACATGAATGTGTACATTTATTCATTTACCTGTACTTGAAAACACATGCTGACAAATCAACATCTGTGGGGGAAAAAAAAAAAAAAAAAGCCTAGGAAGATTTCTGTACTCAGATCACAACTCTTACATCTGTGCTTTCTCCCACTCTTAAATATGCACGTAAGTATCCACATGTACATATGGACATTGAAAAGTCAAAGCTGTCACAATTAGCTTGCTGTGTACTTTAACTTGCCTAATACGCATACCAGTAAAGTATATGTTGAACACAGATATCACAGCTGCTTCAAAAAAAAAAAAAATCTAGGAAGTTATAAGAAAAAAAATTATAACTGAAATAATAAAAAGAATATCCTTCTAGAGGACTACCATTCATTAAAAAAAAATAGAAATTGTATTAACCATATGTAGAATTCTTTATTTAGGTAAAATTTCAGTGTTACTTAAGCCCAAGCATATTTAACTGAACCTGGAAATATTGCCCGAAATTATTCTCTCTCTTTGCAGCTAAGTGTGATATATAGCTGAAATGAGAAGTGAATGTTATTTTTGAAAGATGTACACTGTTTAAAACCTTTTCTATTAATATATCTCAATACGTATTTAAAACAAAGCTTGAACTGCCTTGTTTATTTCAGTGGTACACTAAACTTAGTGCTAATTTGCATTTGGGATTTGCATAGCTATGCAGACACTCATAAAATCAGATTCAGTTTTTGAAGAAAATTGAAATAATGCTAACTTGAGTCATACTTTCAAACATTTTCCCTCAAAATTCTTGAAAATGTGACCCAGACATTAAATACCACTGATGCATTGCCTCTTAAAACAAGGTCTGATCCTATGAAACTCCTTGATTTGATAAATGGAGAACATTTGGGTTTATACACACTGCACTACCTCATAACATGCTTGCTTATATTTTGAATGTTAAATTTTATTTTTGCAATACAGTACATAAGTCATTATGGTCCTTTTATAAATGAGATTTTTTGTTTCAAAAAGTTAATTTCATCAGGAGAAATGCAAGGGAAAGAAGAGCAACAATAGATATTTAGCTATAGAGAAACACAAGACTTTAAATGTGGATATTCAGAAAAAAAGTCAATAGTAAATGACAAGTATGCGTTAAAGATAAAAGTATCTATTTCAGGATATATAAGAATAGAATAGAAAATTTGGAGGACCAGAATAGCTCATTTGCCTATAATGAATGGCCTCAGATAGCATTGTTTTTCATCAATACAAGAAAACTGATTACCAGATACAATATAACAGCTTATTTTCTGCACTGTCAGCCCTGCTCCTTCCTGGTTGGGTGCTTGACAACTGAGCAACAACAAAACCACTACACTAGTAACAGACCATCTGAATTGCTGACATGCAACAGATTCTTTCTCTTTCAACAATTGAAGTCATTTTAGTCCACAAAATTAGCAGCTTGAAGAATGTGACACGAGATTATATCCTGAAAATTTACATGTAAGTTTCAGGTCATTATCCATATATACATATATACATATAATATATACATATGTGCATCTTATGACTCAACATGCAAATCTCAGAAGCAAAGGAGACTAACAATAGTTGTACAAAAATTATTAGTAATATCTTGGTTATGCAAATATACTTTAGGTTCTAATTTTAACAGAAGAGCTCATTCTGAGCTATTCTTTGAATCATCTCTCTTCTCTGTGTACACAAGGAAGTTGCAGCCCTAATTTTACTTAACTTTCTGTCATGGGCATATCCCACAGGGCAGAAAGTACGCAGGGTATTCACTCTTCTCCAAACACTGAAGATAGACAAAGTAAAGCATTAAAGTTTGTACTGAGTTTATCTTCAAATCATATTCAACCACTTACCAGATATCATTATTTTTTAGAAAACTTTCAGGGTACACTTGATATATTTTGAAGAGATGAATTGGCCAACACAAAAATATATAAGACCTTGTTGTCTTTCTCGTTTTAATGACTCAAGTTCCAGTCGCCTTCTTTAGTGGGTGGCGGTTCTGGTAACAGGACATACAAACTCTTTTATCACAATGCTGGAGACATTCTGATTCATATACTATGTAATTGGTGTTGAATATAGATAATTAGATCATATTTAGATTGTATTTAAATTAGATCATATTTAAATGGTAAATGTCAGTATATGCCAGCCATCAACACAGAACTACAACAAATTACTCCTTACCTGTACAAAGAAAATGAAGTATAGTAATCTTGGAAGCTATGCAACAGAAGCTGTTTGGAAAATATTCAAACGCTAGTATCAAAATGTAAAATGAAAAGGTATTATTGTAAATGAAAATTCAGAAAGTTTCCCTCATATGGCTTTACCTAACACTTTCATTTATCCTGCTTATGTGAAATGTTTCTATTGTCCAAGAGCAGTCCAGCACAGGCAAAGGCAGTTACGGGTGTTAAAACTCAGTTTGTGGCTGAGTTCAGTTTGTCTGAGTTTGGATCTCTGGATGTCTTGAATTGAGGTGTTCTATAATCATTTAACCCAAGTCAAGATTCAAAAGTAAGCCCCAAAAAGTTGGAGAAAATTTCAGATAATCCAGCCCCCTACAGATTGATTTGGCTGGTTGGTTTTTTTGGGGATTGGGGGTTTTTTTCATTTAAAAAACCCAAATACAACAGTGTAATTAAATGAGATATTCCAATTGTTATAGAGCCAGGGAATGTGCCTCGTGAGCTAAAGAACCACCATGTTAGGTACCTAGGCACCTAAACAGTCCCTGCTCCCAAGTCTTTACCATTAATGTACGAAACAAGCAACAACAGATGCAGGCAGGCAACAGAGTTCAAAGATGAGTCAAGGCTGATCAGCCTTATCAGCAGATGTTTCAGTTTACCTATAGCCTAACAACTATCAGATTTTTTGACACAATAGTGAGGAAACTTCTAGTGTTATCATACTGAGACTAGCCCATTTGCTATGCCAAGTAAGTCATGGTTAGGAAGTCCAAGCCCGCCAGAAAGTGATAAAATACCAACTTCCCTCAGACAATTTATATGGGCAGTGTTTACCTCTGAAGCTGAGAGAGAGCAGATCATGCATAATGGCTTTCCAAACTGAAAAGACCAATAGAATGTTGTAAATTGAAAGGTCATTCCTGGTGGGACACAAGGACTGAGAGAAGGTCAGCCACCCCTAACTAAAATATCTTGCTGCCTCCAAATTATTTGGAATTTATGTGCTTCAATAAAATACTCAGAGATTGTTTCAACCTTGTGCAAAAGGAAAAAGACATGGAATATTTATGTGAGAAACAGTATGAATGTGATCTGTTACGTTAACTTGTATAAAAATGTATAAGACATGAACCTAGACATAGATGCAGGCATAAAAACTGAGATGGAAGGGAAACACCATTCTAACTTGTAATAATAGTTTGGAACATTTAGATAGTTTTTCTGAGGTTTGCTTCTTTCTCTGAATATCTGTCAGTAACTACTGTTGGAGGCAAGACATTGCTTTATATGGCCTTTTGTTTTGAGACATCTTATACTGAAATATAAAAAATAAACAGTCTTGAAAAATCTTGGTCAGCTTGCACAAGATAAGGCCCTAAACTTGTACTAATATATGATCAGTGTTACTCCATGAAAGTCAATGGACCATATTTTTTCCCTTCATTACAGTAGTACAGTTCTATTAACTATAGAAATCATTAATCAAACCGCAACACTGAACTCTGATGTTGGGCAGGTTATAAATCAGACAAGAATTTGGCCTCTTCGTCATTTTCTTCCCTGATTTGCTGCTGGCAGGAAATCCCTTGTTTTATTTTTCCTCAAAGTTTTAGTCAAGTATGTTGATACTAATTGCATTGCACAACAAAGCTATATTCTGCTATAACTATGAGTACAAAGACAAATTAACATATAAATAAATATTTGGAAGATTTGCCATAACTGACTGATTGATCTCTTGTAACGCTTTAAACCTCCTCGACCCTTTTTCTCTCCCCTCGCCCAGTTTCTCACCTGTAAAATGGAAAAAATAAGGCAGCTTTCTCTACTAAAAAGAATTAAACGTAAGTATTAATGATGTTAAATCACTTCAAAGCCTTCTGATGTAGGTGGAAATTATATCTTTATTCCAACTAAACAAGGTATTTTTTTTTTATTTGGAATCTCTCACAAAGTGAGCAAGAAAATTACTTCTTCCTTTGTATTGCTAATAAATGATGTGGGAAAATTAAGGCCACCAGCTTTAGAAACATTGAAAAATTAAAAAGATTACAAAGTAAGTAAGTTTAGTTTGAAAAGAACAGGAAAAAAAATAGTACTTAAGATCATGAAAGAAAGATTGATGTATTTTTGTCAATCAAGATGAGAACTCTCAACATTAAGTAACAGAGTAAGCTAACTGTTTGAAATACCCAAAAATTTATAAAACTTTGTGGGTGGTAGACTGTTTAACCATTAAATTACACAAAAAGTCTGAACCAGCTGGATAACACTTTAATCTATTCCATCTTATTTTTTTCTGCAGAGCTCCAGCCTATATATGAAGAAAAGTCTTCCCTTCTGATCATACTTTTAAAGTTTTGAGAGTAAATAGGTCAGTTGCTCTTAATGAGATCATGCCTGGTTGTCCTGTTTCCGAGCCCTGCCTGAGAATTAACTCTTGGCTGAGAGTGGCTCTGCTAAAGCGGTACTGCTAAAATACTCCTGTATCACCAGGAAACCCATGGTGTTGTGTGATGTGTTTGCCCTTGGCTGGGGGCCAAGCCACACACCCGTTCATCCCCAGAATGGGGTTTTCATAAAGCAATCTTTTAACCACAACAGTAGTTACTGTTACATGGCATGTAGGTGAGAGCCCCAAATTCAAGCCACAAACCTCTGGTAAAAGATTGACTTTTTAAATACAGTCTTCACTTGGCAGAGGAGGTATTTACAATATGGCCATGAGACAGTCACTTGTCTTTACAAAGTGAGAAATAGCCACCTATCAAGATGTCACTTCCACTGTGTCAGTTGTCTGCCCAGACCTCAGCCAGTGGAAATAAGAGGAAGAGAGAAGTGGTTTTACTGGTACCTCTAGTCAAGAAATTATACAAACCAGTTTCATACAACGTTTGCAGCATTATTCTGAATCCATGACACCTCCAGATTGTTATAATTTATAATGTTAACAGGACAGGACTAAATATTGCTAATAATTTCCTCATAAGCATAAGTAGAGAAGCAATCAATACACACTAAGATTACACCAGTTATTCAGTCTTGTGAGGTGAACTCCAAATAAGTTAAATATAGCTACCTTTAGATTTTAATCCATGCCATTTTTATTCCTTGTTTGGTGCTGACACAATCTAAAGAGTTTTAAAAATAATATGAAGGAGCAACCTTATGATGTAGAAGGATAGGAGCACAGGCTCTTCGTAGTTGTTTGCTACCTGTTTGTCTCAATTACACCATTGAACTGATGTAGAGATGCATTAGCTACTGTATATTTCTTGAGCACTAGCAATTATTCAAGCAAATTTACTGAGGTTTAAGGACAGTGTAATAATAGCATCTGTATATGTTGTATGCAGCCATTGTTACACCTCATTAAATGGGCTGGTAAATGATCCATTGCTATTTAATTAATATGCAATGAGTGTGATATTAAATCTGACATGTAAATTAAAACTCAATTTGAGACGCTTAATTGTAAAGTGTGATGGAAAACTTCTTTGGACCTGGATGGTTTGTGTCTGTTTCTTTTACTTGGCTTCCTTCTGCTGTTCAAATGATGTTGGGCAGACTCTAGAAAGACCAAAGGGGAAAGTTTTGTGACAAGATATTTCAGCACAGCAAATTAAAAACAGCCGCACTCCTGGCATAAAATGATGGGCAGAAATTTGGCCAAATCCCAAACATCCTAATATTTCAGAGCACTCACACTTATGATTCAAGCTCACCTCTAATTCAGAAAGCACTAATAACAGAAATATATGATCCAATGTTACAGAACTTTGGAAATAAAATATCCAAATGTATGTGTTGTGATCATTATCTTTTATTTTCATAGAATCATAGAATCATAGAATGGTCTGGGTTGGAAGGGACCTCAGAGATGACCTAGTTCCAACCCCCCTGCCATGGGCAGTGACACCTTCCCCTGGACCAGGCTGCTCAAAACATCATCCAGCCTGGCCTTGAACACCTCCAGGGATGGGACATCGTCAACTTCCCTGGGAAACCTGTTCCAGTGCCTCACCACCCTCACAATAAAGAATTTCTTCCTAATACCTAGTCTAAATCTGCCCTCTTTCAGCTGAAAACCATTACCCCTCATCCTGTTGCTACATGCCCTTGTAAAAAGTCCCTCCCTAGCTTTCCTGTAGGCCCCCTTCAGGTACTGAAAGGCCTCTAAAAGGTATCCCCGGAGCCTTCTCTTCTCCAGGCTGAACAACCCCAACTCTCTCAGCCTGTCCTCATAGTGGAGGTGCTCCAGTCCTCTGACCACCTTTGTGGCCCTCCTCTGGACCCACTCCAACAGCTCGATGTCCTTCTTGTACTGGGGGGCCCAGACCTGGATGCAGCACTCCAGGTGGGGTCTCACAAGAGCAGAGTAGAGGGGCAGAATCACCTCCCTCGACCTGTTGGTCATGCTTCTTTTGATGCAGCCCAGGATCCAGTTGGCCTTCTGGGCTGCAAGCGCACACTGCTGTCTCATGTTCAGTTTTTCATCTACTGATACCCCTAAATCCTTCTCCTTAGGGCTGCTCTCAAGACATTCTCCAAACAGTCTGTATCTCTGCTTGGGGGTTGTCCCAGACAGGTGCAGGACCTTGCACTTGGCCTTGTTGAACTTCATGAGGTTTCTATGGGCCCACATTTCAAGCCTGTCCAGGTCTGGACATCCCTTCCATCTAGCACAAGCACATCGACTGCACCACACAGTTTGGTATGGTTCACAAACTTGCTGAGAGTGTACTTGATCCCACTATGTTGCTGACAAAGATGTTAAATAGCACCAGTCCCAGTACAGATCCCTGAGGAACGCCACTCGTCACTGGTCTCCATTCGGACATTGAGCCATTGACTGCAACTCTCTGAGTGTGACCATCCAGCCAATTCCTTATCCAGCGGGTTGTCCATCCATCAAATCCATATTTTTCCAATTTGGCCACCAGAATGTCATGTGGGACAGTGTCAAACTCTTTGCAGAAGTCCAGGTAGATGACATCAGTTGCTCTTCCTTTTTCCACTGATACTGTGACTCCATTATAAAAGGCAACCAGGTTTGTCAGGCATGATTTCCCCTTGGTGAAGCCATGCTGGTTACCAGTCACCTCTCCTTCATGTTCCGTGTGCCTTGGAGGATCTGCTCAATGATCTTGGCAGGCACAGAGGTGAGACTGACTGGCCTGTAGTTCCCTGGGTCATCTTTTTTACCCTTCTTGAAAATGAGTGTTATGTTTCCCCTTTTTCAGTCAGTGGGAACTTCACCAGACTGCCATGACCTTTCCAATATGATGGGTAATGGCTTGGCAGCTTCATCCACCAATTCCCTCAGGACCCATGGATGAATCTCATCAGGTCCCATAGACCTGTGCACCTTCAGGTTCTTTAGAAGATCTTGAACCTAACCTTCACTTAGGGTGGGTGGATCTTCCTTCTCTCAATTCTTACCTTTATTTTCTGCAACTTGGGCGGTGAGGCCAGAGCCCTTGCTGATGAAGACCGAGGCAAAGAAGTCATTGACCACCTCAGCCTTCTCTGTATCCCTCTTGGACAGGTCTCCAGTTTCCTTCCAGAGAGGGCCCACATCTTCCCTAGTCTTCCTTTTGTAGACGATGTACTTAAAACCGTCTTGTTCCCCTTTATGTCCCTGGATAGATTTAATTCTGTCTGGGCTTTAGCTTTCCTAATCTGACCCCTGGCGGCTCAAACAGCCTCTCTGTATACCTCCCAGCTAAC
>NW_010128495.1:0-11476 GCF_000699245.1 Pterocles gutturalis | reverse complement strand
GGGGGTGGGTGGCGGTGGCAGGCAGAAGAGTCAGCAATAACTATAGCTGTAAGTCTATTTTCTTTGTGCATTTTAATAGAGATCTCCTGCTACACTGAAGTTGGTATGTGGCTTAGTAACAGCCTCCTCTGCGTTGCCCTAGCCGGGGCTCATCATTTGCTGCACATCCAGTACGAAAGGCTGGACCCTGCTTTGTTACACAACGTCTTAACCTTGCTTTGCCCTTCTGCCTGACAACAGCTGCTTTGTTTCCTTTTGCTAACAGCCCGACATCACAAATTCCTTCTCTCTCAAACCATTAAAACAGAACCAGCACCACCCCAAGTGGTTTCAGAACTAACTGATTTGGATGCTGGAGTCTGCTGCAAGGCCAAAAATAACTCCCCATTTCTTTTTCCTTCATTGGTGAAAGTAGGAGAGAAAGTGGCCAATGACAGAGACACAGATTCCCCGTAGGCATCAGAGACAAATCTACTTCGTGGCAGGAAAAAAATAACGCTCTTGAAAAAATGTTTCTTTGCTCAGGCCAACAGATACAGAGCTGCTGCATGCAATTTTGCTGAACTGATGGTATCACTTGAATGGCTCATGGACTACATAAAATGCATTACATAATTATGTTTTTAAACACTGTCCCCAGCTGTGCTGATGCACATAAAAGCTGTGCTTACAATGGGCTCTGCACATGTAATTATTTTGTGGCACTAGCTCTGTGCATTTCCTTGATGGATGCTCCATGGTGCATAAAATTGTAGCTTTTATCGTAGATTCTTGAATATATTCTTTGGCTGTTTCAGCTTTAAATATTCGGTTGTCCTCGCATGGGTGAACAGGACTGATGCCTGGAAGGGCTAAATTATAGCATCTGAGGGAACACCTTTAAGTCTTCTGTGAGCAGCAGAGGGGGAAGGTGATGAGTGTTGAAGCTGAGGCACCCGGGTCACGGTAAGTGCTGAGCGGCAGAGCTGGCTGCTTCTTCACAAGAGGTTTGCTGTGCTGCTCCTTGGGATGGAGCAACAGCTCTGCTCCTATTTGGCCTGCACATGTTCATCCCAGCCTAATTAATGCAGCATCAACCCAGACGCTTTGCAGCACTGGGAGGTTGGGCAATGGAGCAAAGGGGTTGGAGGCTGCTGGTGCAGAGTCTAGCAGAACGTGGCCCAGACTCTCAGGATCAAAGAGGGGCTTTGATTTGTCTTCTATTCTGTTTGTATACAGCCAAAGAGCTCCCAGCATTTCACTGTAAGGTCTCCCTTTTCTGTTCTCCACTCAGGTGCAGAATACCTAACACTTCTTTATGCTAGCGCAGTAGTTGATGTGTAGGACCCAGTGAAGAGGACAGTGGGATATTTGTCTTAGATCTGTTCCAGTATTCTTAAATATTAATATCGCTGTGAAAACCTAGATGCTGGAAGGATTGTTACACATCACAGTCCAAGAGTTTGCCTGCCAAGCAGTAGCGCTTGGAAATAAAGACAAAAAGTGATACAATATCCTGCACAACAGCTTCAAAATGATGGAATAGCAGCATCATGGGTAGCTACCTTTATTATTATTATTGTTGCTGTAAAGAACTGGCAGGCTTTTATTGTTAATGAGCAAAATGGTTTTACTTTTTACCTCTCATCCTTGGCTAGCCTTAGATATGAGACTCCACAAGGGAAATGCAGATTTTCTTGTGAGCCAGTTTTTAATGGCAGGTGTTATGTTGGAAGTCAGGTCTGCTTTCCAGTAGTAGACAGCACAAATTCCTTTGTTATCATTCCTTGCCCTTTTCAGTCCTGCATTTGGTCATAGAAGCTGGAAAAGGACCGTTGCACCATGTAAAGTAGTACTTCGTCTAACGCCAGTAGTGACCAAATTATTCCACAGCAAGTGGCCACACTGTTGGTAAACCAAGTTTTCCACCCTCACATGAACAGATTCTTCTCCCATCATGAAAACTTTCCAGCTACAGATGTCCTCAACATTCCCTCCCTCTGTTTGGCATGTGAAGTTTACATACCAGCTTCTAGGCTGTTGATGCATTTTGCACCAAAGGGTCAGGCAATGGAAGAACAACCTTTGGAGTGGAAAAAATGTGGAACTGCAGAAGTTTATTGTATATTTGTTTGCATAGTCTGCCTTTCAGATAAACCACATCCCTGCAAGTTTACTGGCACTTGAAAAGAGTCCTTGGATAACCTGCACAGAAGCTGAACCACCAGAGGTGCTACTTCAGAAAAGCAAGGAGACAAAGGTACCAGAAGCAGTGCAGGGGGAACACTTCTGGAGTAAGACCCCCTTGTATTGTTTATACATGTGTCCACCCTGTTTCTGGATCACACGTTACTGTTTTATTAGAGCTAACATGGCTTGTACATACAAAGAAGGGTTACATTTCTCACTGGGTAAGACATAGTTCTTGCTCAAGTATTAAGTTATTTTCTAAAAGGGCTTATTTCCTTCTACTCCCTTACTCTAGAGAGCCCTGCTGAAAGTCTATCAGCCATCTATGCCAAAATACGTTTTTCAAATATGTGAGCACCTTATACAAATCAGCATAAATCCAGGTGCTTTGATAGAGCTATGACTTAAGCCAGTGGAGGATCTAACGCCTCAGTATTTTACGTAACATAGATAAACCCAAAAATTTCAGATCAGAGAATAAATATTTCTGGGTATAACGTGCTTGCATCATTACTCTTCCACATTAGTTGCAGTCCCTTGCTGCAGCCACTTGTGCAAGACTTTTGTGTTTATCTTTACAGTACACAGAGATAAGAGTTGCCTGTCTTTTTGTGAAATGTTAGTGTTGCATATAGGTGAGAGTAAGAATCCACACTGAAGTTAGTACCAGTTTTACAGTTCAATAGGAACAAAACAGTCCTCTTAGGACTACTGTTTGAACCCTGACCTTTGCCTTTTTGTGTCTCTAAGTCAGCAGAAACTTGTGTTTCCAAAAGCAAAATAATGCTCTGAGAAGTCAAGGTTCAGTGTGAATGATGTCATGGCTATGGGGACTGAGGTGTTGGTTTTGTTGCAGTAAGTCCTTCTTGGAAATGTCCAATAAAGCCTGAAAGAAAATGGGACTATTTTACAGATTTTTGGAGCGCTATAATTCTATTCTCGCTATATTATCTGTGAGAAGCTTTTTTCTTTTTTAATTCCATAAAGCTCTATCACTATATTATCTGAGCAGATAAGTACTGAGATTATGTAAGTTGAACATAATAGGATGTCTGTAAAACTTTGCTGCTTACAGCCTTGGAAATTTCTACACTGCTCTTCTACAGTGACTCAGCTGCAGATCCCCTGTATGATCCAGGAGAATGCATGGTGGGGTGGGATTTCCATCCTTTGAAGGAGTGTAGCATGGTTCTCAGGTATGACCTCTACTGCAGCCTTGCTCTCCTCCCACATCCCCTGGACTTCACTGGGCAATCTTTCACTGCTGATCATCAGATACTCGCTGTAGTTTCTGTCATGCTTTTCAATTCTGTCCTTCTAGGAATGTTTACCTTATGTTTTCAAAGCAATCCACCTTTTGATTTGCACAGCAGGAGAATTCGCCTGTTGTACCAGATAGCAACCTCAATATGTACTTTCACAGTCTGTTTCTTTTAGAGGATATTTTTAGCCCATAAGTGATGTTTTAAGAATAATTCTAACAGTAATATTTTTATGATACATGTAGCTTCATGGTGCATTACTAACCATACGACCAAGCACAGTATACACAGCTACATGGCCAGGTTTACTGCCCGGTAGGAATGAGAAGCATGTATTTTTAATAGATGTGTATTGAGGAAAAAAAAAGCATTCAACTTCAAAGGTCTGGGCTTAGGACCTTTTATTTCTTCTCTTGTTTCTCCCTTGGTTTTGAATGAGGTTCAGGGTCACCTCCTTTGGAACCTCACTGCAATAGCATGGGCTCAGATCAGCTGTTTTTACTTTGCCTTGCTGATGACAGGAGATAAAATGCAGAGAAGTAAATTCTGCTTGGCTGCTACAGGTTGCATCACACAACCACCAGTAGGTCTCTGAGAAATGCTACTGATAGCTAGATTTTATCTTGGTAGGGGTGAGAGCTCATGAAACGGGATGGCTTAAGGAATGACTAATGAAAGCTTTATGATGAAACTTCTGTCTAAGCCATGTCAGCTGTGATGGAAAATTATCATTGGAGGGTTATTTGACAGTCTAGGGTGAGCGAGCAGGTGCCCTGAGTCCAGCTTGTTGTAGAGATGTATCTTCCATGTGAAATCCACTAACTCAGTTTGTGTCAATTAATGTCAGTGGGGAAAACCACAAATGGTGACGTGGCATGGTGGTGAACTAGGCTCTTACCCCTCAAGCGGCTTCTCTGATTTAGAGCTGGGCCATTTAATAAGGCAGATGATATTGCCATTACTTTGTGTTTTTCTCTTTTGTAGATAAATCATTCCAGACAGATGTATACATGCAGCTGTGTTTTGTGTGTTCACACAGAAATATAGACTTGAGTTCTCTCAGGAGTGGTCCCAGCTACTCAACTGGGACTACATTATCAATGCAGGCATCATAATATTTACGTGGGTCTCCTATGCAAATGTCACAGGGAGTCCCCCTGCATGATTCTAATTTATGACTCTACCAAAATATCCTTCTTCAGCCCCTTGATTCCAGTCCCTGGGATTTACAGTGCTTTACAGGTATCTTTGCTTTTCTCGTGACACCAATAGCTCCTGTACAGTCCCAAATCATTAGTTACACACTTAAGTCAATGAGGAGGTTTCACCTAGTACGTTGACTTAGCAGTGCTCAGTAAAATTACCTACTGCCTTCTTATGCCAACGATCACATCCTGCTTTCTGCAAAGCAATGTCCCTGTTTCTGCCATGAAGCATTATTTCCCCTGAAGAAGAACAAACTCCCCTTTTGGGCTGGGTTGCAAATGAAGCAGGGTGTGCTCAAGGTGTGGGGGTAGAAAGGGGACATTTGCCAGCTTTGCTCTAGCGAGTCAGGAGACAAGGTGGGAACTGGGGAAGTCAGAGCATTATCCTTGACTCTGATAACGATTTCCTGTGTGGCCTTTTGTAAGTGTTTTCATGTTTCCACCTCATTTTGCCCAAACCTAAAATGGAGTTCAAAATTGTCACTTCTCTAACACCTTCCCCTCCCCACACTCACACAGAGTTGTGAGAAGGTTTAATGTTTCTCTTGGAGGATTTAAACAGTATTATACATCCAGGGAATGTCTATGGGCATTCAGACCCCAGAATGAGCTTTCCAAAATAATTACTAAATAAAACAGCACTTACATTAATCATAAATTTGGGATTGGAACAGAATACGTGTTTAACAAACCTGCAAAACAAGCTTTGTTTCATTGGCTTGAGCTGCTTTATACTTCTGTTTGTGTATGTGAAAATGATGTTCAGTCTTTAAAAATGAGTCACAGAACTGAAAGAACAAAAATATTTGATGGTAACGTATAGCAGCAAAACAATTACTCTTTTCATTCTGTCAGGCATGATAACCAGAATAGCTTGTTAGAGCTAGCAGTCTAGGCTGATAGTTTCTTTCCGTGTATCAGGGATTTTAGATCTGCTTGCAAGACAGTGAAACAGAACTGACATGTCATAACAATAAAAGACAACACTAGATCAAACAATAAAATCAAGCATGCATGTTAGGATACAACTATTCACACTTGTGAAGGCTCTCCCGGTCAGTGAGTCCATGCAGTGTTCTCACACGGCGCAGCCTTGTCTAGCAGCTTTCTGTACCTTTATCCAGAGGAGACTCCTTTCCACCCTGCTTGCTGCATTGCACCACTGATTTAGTGAAGACATCATCCTCCTAAGGATGCTCTTCTAACTCACCTCTGAAATCCGCTTGCTTTTCTCCTCTGACAATTAGGTTTAAATGTGCTGCAGCAAAGTACTCATCCTTAGCAGTCGTATGGCTTTTTAACTGATAAACTGCATTAGCAAATTCCTTATTAGATAATCTATCAAATGAGGTCATACATAATTTTAGCAGTCTCATCTTGATTTATAGCATGATCGCAGCAAATTACGCATACACAAACCAGCATGCTTGCTGTCAAAGCCAGGTATTTTCACTCCGCTAAAAAAGCTATTTCCAGGCCATCCCAGCAGCCTACTGGTAGCACCCCGCTACCAGGCTGGCTACAAGGGCAAGCTTATGTATGGGGAAACTGGGTCTGCGGGGTGCTGATCTGCTCCCTGCCTCCCTTCTGTGTTCCCAAGGGAATGAAAAGCTGGTTGGAGTGAATCATCGGCAGCGCTGCACACACTGCAGCAGAGCCTGCTCCCCAGCCCAGGCTGCTCGGCAGAGCCTCGGTCGCCTGCACCCACGGGCGCTGGAGGAGGCAGTGCTCGGTCTCCTACGGCCATCTGCATCAGGAAAACGTGCCACCTGCCTTGCTACAGCAGGAGTGATGAAATTGAGGGGAAAATGGGAGGGAGCTTCAGGGATAAATGCTGTTCCTGAACTGCACTCTGCTATCACTGTTGCGCCTCTGCTTGCTGCACCCAGCGTCTAGCTCCTGCGCTGCAATTAAACTGCTCCTGGGATCAGGAGGGGACCTGGTTCCTATCCGCCAGCTTCAAACTTCTTCTGCAAACATTTCAGTAGTGGAGATTTATCTGTAACTACCATAGGGGGGAGCTGCAATAAATTATCTAGTCTTACCTTTCTCTTCACCTGTTCTCACCTCACATTGGTATTTCCAGGGTTTGAGCTGTGAAGTGGCAAAAGTACATCATCTGCGTGTCTCTGAGTAAGTTATGTCTCTCCCACTAGACTAATGGCCAAACTCTGTCCAGGAAGGACAAAGCAGGACAGAACAAGATGTGTTACTCGACCTTCCGGGTATCTGCCCCCAAACTGTAAAATGAAAACTAAATGAAAATAGGAATAAAAATTTCCCCAGGACATATAAGATCATAGAGGCCTAACTATCGCTGCATGAAAACTTCTTGAAATGCTTCTTACGAAGGCCTCCATGTTTGCAAGAATATTCCTGGAGTGAGAGAATGGAAGAAATCAAAGTCTTTGTCAAAATGAGTAAGCAAAGGGCATGCTTGCAGTGGATGGCACTGCTGTTTTGCACACCCTACAGTAATTTTGCCTGGTCCTACTGAGTGGGTTTTTCATGCCTATACATATATACGTGCATGCCTATCTGTCATGGGTAATATCTATTGTATCCTCAGTTGTCAGGCTGTGTGTGGCAGGTTGCGGCAGGGCTTTTTAAAGATATTCATGACCCAGACTAAGAGTAGAGTACAGGACTTCCCTCTGGAGCCCACCAGCCGAAATAGCAATTGCAGCTCCTCCCCATGCCAGTACCAACACCGGTCTGGAGTCCCGCTTCTCTCCCCTCCTTTTACCCCTGCCAGGGGCGGCTGAAGAGGATGATGAGAAGGGGGTTGTTTCTTCAGGGTGCAAAAACAGGGTGAAAATTGGGCAAGAGACAGAGTGTCTGGGTCGTGCTGGTGCTGCAGGATGACGAGGGCTGAGCGGGCAGGGCTGGAAGCTTCCTGCAGAGGGGGTGAAATGCACCCATACACCTGAGGATGTGCGCTGAGGGAGGGTGGGGGGCTCTGCAGACCCCCCTGCAGACCCTGCAGCATGGCCACGCCAACGGTAGCCCCTCACCTGGGTCTGTGTTGCAAAGACATATTCCTGAGCAGCTGCTGAGCAGCACTGACCGAATTTTAGCTGCAAGCATGGCACAGTGTCTCCATGGGTGCGGTGGGCACTGCATGCTCCAAAAGCCCTGCCTGGCCCCCCTCGCTGCTCTGGACCCAGGACAGGGACTCCCGGGCAAGCAGGGGAGGGGGCACAGCGGCGAGCAGCCCTGGGTTGGCTGCTCCTTCTCTAGACCTGCCTCTGCAGAGGTGTTTGCAGCCATTGGCACAGACGCTGCAGAGCCGGTTGCCTGGCAGCACGAACGCGTCCTCTTCCCCGTGACAGACATCATCTCCATCGACCCAGAGCACCTCCCGTTTCAAATGTCTGCCCAAGCTGGAGAGCCCAGCAAAGGGAAACATAGCTCATCCAAATGAGCCGAGTGAGCCCTGTTTCATCATTTGGGTGATGCAGGGACCCTCACACTGAGCAGCTGCCCCACAAGTGAATTCCTCCAGCACCGTAAGCAAAATGCTGTTGTGCTCAGCAATTCAGCCCAGATTAGCCCTGAGGGAACAAGCCCCCTTAAAGAAAAACATTATAATTAGCATGCACAAATATTTAGCTTTCTGCAAAATTATCAGAGGAAAAGTAATTGTGGACCTAAGCCCGAGGCCTGCCTTCTTGTGTCTGAGTCTTCAGTGCCTGCTGAAAACATCCTAATGCGTTTGATGTGCTGAGGGAAGACAAAGTATTGTATCTGAGAGCACATAGCTGCTCTGGGTCTCTGTGGCTTACAAAGTGTGTGCAGCATGTTTGTCTGCTCCTGGCTTGGCGCTCAGCCTCTGAGCATGCCACTGCATCCAGCAGCTGTGCTGGAGTAACTCAGGTGCTGAATATCGCAGCGATCATAGGATTATGAATTTGAGAGACATCAACTTTACCAACTTCGGAGACATCCATCTTTATTAAAAGAAAGAAAACCCTTGAGAGCTGTTTTCTGTAGAGCGGTGGAGGATAGGAGGATGCCTGATGAGTGCAGCAAAGGCGAGGGCACAGGCTGGGAAGGGAAGGGGAAGACTAATTACATGCAACCCCAAGCAGCTGTGATCGGCGTGCCCATGGTGCCAGTGCCGTGCAAGGGAGCACATGGGAGAAGGAGTTAGCGGACTCTGCCCAGGGGGCTGTGCTGTACTGCAGGGATGTGTTGCTCAGGCTCTGGGAGAACGCGGGTTTGATGGAAGCGCCATGGTGCCCATCTGTGCTGAGCTCCACACCACCACAGCCAGCTGCTGCGCTGCCAGGCAGGGGGGGAACCTCTGTGCCAGGGTGCAGTGACTCGCAGAGATGTAGTATTGAGACCCTCTCTTCCTGCCTGCAGGAAGGCTGAAATCAGCGTGGCCCATCAGTTATCTCCTCAGACTACTTTGAAAAAGAAGATTTGTCCCAAGGAGGTGCAAGCTACCTGAAAGCAGGCGTGCCTGGTGCAGAGGCAGCTCTCCTCTGTGACTGACGTGATGGTGGGACTGAGCATCACGCCATCGAGGAGCTGCAGCTCCAGCCTCTGCAACATCAGCAACAGCTCTCCCCCCTTAGGGCAGTGGTGATGGCCAAAGGGAGTCAAAGCCAGGGCAGAGACAGACAGCGGGAGAGCACGGCAGACTGACTGTTTTCAGGTGAAGAAGGACATTTCTGGTGAGCGCTGCACGAGAGGAGCTGTGGCACAGCAGGCAGGAATATAGCTGCTGAGGTGGGGAGGAGGGTGGGGAGGAAGGGCTGCTATTTAATTGGCAGCCCTGGTTCTATCAGCAAATATGAGGACAAGCTGTCACTGGTGTGGAAGGTAGCAGATGGCCTAATTCTGAGATTCTCCCTTGCAAGAGCAAAATGATATACTGTTTTTAACATCTTTGCCTAGAGCTGAGTGCTAGCTTCAGATACTACCGAGATATACTGTACAGAGGCACTTTGTGCCAGAAATGTGCTCTAGTGGTAATCAGGAGAAAACTGTGCTTAAAGTGACATTTCAAAAATAATTATTATGGCCCGTTGCGGTTAGTCACACATCGCAAAAGCTTTCCAAAGCATATTCTGCTCAACATATGCATAAATTATGCCATCATTGTGTCACTGTGCTCACCTTGTAACCACCAGGACACAGTCTATGTACACACACCATTTTTTCCCCTCTTCTTGGAGGAAAATAATTCTGTCTTCTGATTTTTTTCATGCTGCTTCAGCTGGTTTTGTGAAAATTCTTGTCTCAGCCATTTGCTGGAGATCACAGGCCTTACTTTCCCAGAGACAGCTATGAAGCATCACCATCACATCTCTCCTTGTGCAAAGCCCCAGGCAGCACCACCCCTGCGAAGGTCCAAGATGCCCGGTAACAGCCCAGGGCTCTGCAAAACTCCAGGACTGTGGGCAGCTCGCCTGTGTCACGCTAATATCAGGTGCTTGAAACTCTATATTGAAGGTGCAGGGTTGTTACTGGTGAGTCGTTACGGCAGGTGCATTTTGTCAGCTCCAGCTCTGATCTGAGGACAGGGGAGAGGGCAGTGCCTCTCAGCTGGGTCGAGTTTTCAGAGAAAGCTCTGGTAAGGACCTTAAGCAGGAGAGCAAACTTTGCCTAACCTGTAAATCTGCTTATAATTATTTATCTATAAGTGCAAAACCTAGGGCAAGGATCAGCTTGGCCTGCAATCAAGTGAATGCTCTGTTTGAGGATAACAGCCCTTTTCTTGTTGATTTTTTTTGCAGGCCACTGGATATATTTTTAAGGACTTTTGCCTGCTGAGGATACCATGTGCTGTCTCTTCCTGCTAGTCCTTTAAACTTCATTATGTTTGTTGGGATTTTTTGGTAATAAAAGGGCTTTAATGGGTTATCTGTAAGCTTTGTCTCCTAAAGTATCAGGGTGTATTAAATCTTCTTTAAATCCACCTTTCCCTTTACTGTCCATCTTCACAAGAGTCTTACTCATGCAGTAGATGGTTATGCTGCAGCAGTCTGCTCTCCTTCCCCTCCTTTCCTCTTACTTTCTTCCCTGCAGTTTGCTCAGAAATCTCCTGCTAAAAATCCCACAGCTGTGACACACCAGCCCATCTCTCTCAAATCCCACTGACTTCAAGTCTCTCTCAGCTTTCGATTTAATCTCCCTGTCTTCCCCTTCAAGGCCCTCTGTAACGTTACTTTGCCTTTGATCTCATTCCTCCCACTCCTCCTCCTGCCTGCATTTTCCCAGTCATCCCTCCTTTCTGCTCATTTTATCTTGTTCTTAGGTGGTTCAGTCTTGCTTTTTTCTTCACACTTCTCTGACATCTCAATCCATCTCCCGTTTTCTGTTAATCAAACATTTGCCCTCTCGTTCTGTCAACTCTACCTTAAATTCCTAACTTTTTCTTCCTTGCTAGCGATAACACCCCACGTGCACTCACACAGAGTTGCCTGAGCTGGTTTTCCTGGAGTGCATGTTCTTCACACCAGGAGTTTGTGGTTCTCCTACAGTGCACACCCCAGAGATACAAACACACAAGGGTCTTTTGAAGAGCAGCATTCGCTGGTAAGTAATCATTCATTATTAATCCTATTGCTTATATGATACACAGAAAACTCTAAAACTACACTTTCTCTAGATGGGTGTCGTGGTTTAACCCCGCTGGCAACTAATACCATGCAGCCACTCGCTCACCTTCCCCTGTCCCCAGGGAATGGGGAAGAGAATTGAAGGGGTAAAGGGAACGGAGACTCGTGGGTTGAGATAAGAACAATTTAAGAGTCGAAGTACAATAAAATTGAAAATAAAAATTATATTAATAATTATTATAATAATAACAACAATAATATACAAATG